>NC_141142.1:12222396-12428251 GCF_053477565.2 Lygodium microphyllum
ATTACATATTATTAATGAATGATGTGCATTTATAGGCATGCCATGCATATGCACATTGGTATATGCATACACATATATATGTGCATAAGCATAAACATGGCTACACATAGGCATGGTATTAAGACATGAATACGTTGGCTAGTCTCAAGGTAGGCTATGCATATGCTAGGCTATCTCAAGCTAGCCTAGGCATAGACATAAACATGCATATGATAGGCTAGTCTCAAGCTAGGCTATGCATATACTAGGCTAGTGTCAAGCTAGGCTAGGCATAGATATAGACATTTGCATAGGCTAACCTAGGCATAGCCTATCCCTATGCCTATGCTTAACCTAGCCTAGGTATGACATAGGCTACACATGGCATAAGCTACACATAGGCATGGCATAAGCCATGCATAGGCTAGGTGTAGGTTAGGCTAGGCTAGGCATAGGCATAGGTGTGTGCATAGCCTAGGCATAGATGTATGCTAGAAATAGGTTTGGCACTTTCCCTTAGCCTACACCTACACCTACACCTAGGCTACACAGGGTCTTCACCTACCCTATGCTTATGGCAATCCTAAACCTGTGACCTAGCCTACACCTATGTTGCCATAGGCATTGCATGGCATAATCTACGCATAGGTGTGGGGTAGGCTATAGGCTAGGTTAGACATAGGCATAAGCGTAGGCATATGCATAGGTGCATGAGTAGATATAGGCATTGGTATATATGCATAGGTCTTAGCATAGACGTGTGCTAGATGAAGGTGTACTATTCTAGTCAAAGGCCTATGCTTAGCCTATGTTAGGTTGTATGGCTATACTTACACCATACCATCTACATGTTTAGTCTAGCTTACACTTGCATCTATTGTACAATTACATTTAGCCCAAAATCCAAGAAGCACCCCACAAATAAGTGAATTAGAATTAGAATGACAGTTTGTGGTTTACTTGCCATGACACAAGTCATTGTTCTCCCATTGTTATGGATTTGTCCCATTCTTGCACCATCTTAATAGCACATACAACTTGGCAAACCTTGTGATGCTTGACCATAATGAATCAATGCAATTTAAATACATTTAACTATCAAGATATCATATTTGAGAACACAATTGAAAATAAGCACACATGTAACTAGGTTTATTCTATAGAGCAAAACTTTTAAGACCAAGGCTACAAGTGCATTTAACAATAGAAAACATAGTACAATTAAGGTGATTGTACCCATGACCTAGGCTATATCACCAAACACCATAATAATGGCAAACAAGAGAAATCATGTCCCAAAACACAAACCCTATACATAAGAAGAATGAAAAGAAATACCTTTCAATTGGTAGAATTACCTTTCCTCTGTGTCGTAGGAGCTCTTGGATCGGATCGGGGCTTTGAGTCTCTCTCTCTCTCTATATATACATATACATATACATATATATATATATATATATATATATATATATATATATATATATATATATACATACATACATACATAGACATACATACATACATACATACATACATACATACATACATACATACATACATACATACATACATACATACATACATACATACATACATACATACATACATATATGTGTGTGTGTGTGTGTGTGTGCGCGCGCGTGTGTGTGCGTGCGTGTGTGTGTGTGTGTGTGTGTGTGCGTGTGTGCGTGTGTGTGTGCGTGCGTGTGCACGCGTGCGTGCGTGCGTGCGTGCGTGTGTGTGTGTGTGTGTGTGTGTGTGTGTGTGTGTGTGTGTGTGTTGTAAGTTCATAGTGTGTTTGTGTTATTTATTCCTTGCATGAGTCCTATCATGATTTTTTGAATGTAGTGTTGATGTCGATTATGTTATGACATGAGCCATATAAGTGGTACCCATTATTTTTAAACGAATAGTTAAACATCAAATGGGGTAGGGGGGATTTTACACTAGCCATAGAACCATGCCATCTCAATTTCAAATAAGTTTATGATGTGACAATTCTAGATGAGATGGCCTGGACACTTATTGTATCATGGCTATTTTCAACAACTATATGGGATTCACCAAGGCATCCGATTCCCAAACCAATGAGATTATGATTTTGTGGAGACACTCATCCTTTTTTGCTCAATGTGCTAGGTTCTTATAGAAAGATGGGTGACCATATTGCAGGTAACAATTCACATCACTACTAAGTCTCAGAGACATGAGATGATGGTACATTATTTTGGTTAGGATGTAAGTGATAGGACCAATCACGTTCGAGAGATTTTCAATCCCCATAGTTGTCTCTTGCAAGGCTATGGTCAATATTTATGTTCTTTTAAAAATAATCCATTACGAAATTTCCACTTACAACTAGATATATAACACTTTCTTTACAAAAGTCATGTAGAAAAATTAAGCTATGGATCAAATTGTTGTATAACAATTGGAATGGATATACAAAAAGAATTTGAAACTAAACTTTTATGAGAGTCTCATGTTTTCTTAACTATGTACATTGCTTGTGGTTGAAGTCATTTAGATTTCATAAAAACGATTTGGGCCTTTAGGAACACCAAAATGGGCTACCCTTGATGGTTTACCAACTACCTTCTCAAATCAACAAAACAATATGTTATTGAATATTAGAGAAGAATTTACTTATCTCAAGGTCTCACTTCTTTGGTGATTGACTTGCATATTGTCACATCTTTGGTGTTGTGAACTTAAATAAAAATTAGAGATTCATGTTGGTGGTCTCTCATAAAAGGCCACATCGATTTACCACACATAGCTAATTATATCAAAGATTACATTTTACTAAATAACTGATGTGCATTTGATAAAAATATTTAGGGGCAAGCCTACTTATAAGGTTTTGATTTTCATGTAGGAAATTAACCGACCATGTAGAATAAGTTCTCTTAAGAAGTTGATGTCCCATAGTCACATATATATGGTTTTTGTACATAGTCAACAAAGGCACATAACACCCATTTTGTGGGTGTATACTATCCTCATCAAAGTGCACATTTTTCTCGATCCACAATTGAAATGTAGCACAATATTTCTAATATGATTTTACTTTCATGTGTGCGTAACTTGTTAATGATTTATATATTAATATTTTAATAATAAAATAATGTGATAGGTCATTTTAAATTGACCAATAAGTTATAAGATTTCTAAAATTGTTGGACTATCATAATTTTATCTTGGATTTGTCTACACAACAATTTAAAAGTTTTTAAAGATGAGTTGATGTAATCTCTATCCTTCCCCAAGCAAAGTATAACCTTACATTTAAAATACCATTTTAATTTCAAACCACTCATGTTATCAAGTAGTCCTTTATTTAAACATCTCCATATCATAGATCTAAAATTCCATCTATCCACCATTTCACCTTATTTATAATAGGGCTATATGGTTGTAGAAAGTAATTTCTTAGGAGAGGATTATATTCTTCATATAAATACTAAACCCTTAATTATGTAAGTAGGCTGCAGTTTATATCACGATATGAAATTGAGCATATAATGTAATTCTCACTCCAAGTTATGTTAATTCCTCATGAACATCCATCTAGCAATAATATTTACCTTGTTTTAAAGGATATTGTGAATAGGTTTTATGAATTCTATGATCAAGATGCTACACTCCATCAAATAGTATTTAACCAAATTCAAAAAAATTACATTCTCTATCATTAGTTTTGTATAGAATCATACCTCTACGATTTTAAGAAAAAAGTTAGCTTTAAGGACCTCATACATTAACCTAGTTTATGGAATTTTGGGAATCTCTTTGCCAACTAGGCAATTTAAAGTAGCTATATGGAGCAATGTAGTCATGAGATGAAAATCAGGAAACAAGAGAACAACTTAGTAGAAATTTCTACAAGGGAAAAGGGAATTGAAGTGGTTTGACAACTACCTATCACTATGTTGGAAAATTTCATATGTTATCTATAGCGTTTAGGAGTTTGCATCAATTTATAGTGGACAATGAGATGTTAATGATGATACCATGCACCTAAATGAAAACTCATTTACATTAAGGTTTTTGACAAGCTAGCTAATCTTGATGTGACTCTCAAAGTAGCTACGTAAAACTTGGGTTAAAGAGTTGGTCGTGCAGGTTACGTGTTCGTGTCATTCGTTATGATGTGTAGAAAATTTGGAAAATGGTAGACATGGCTCTATAGAGAAAGCGACCTGATTAGTCACTTAATGCCAAACAATATTGGACCTCTTGAAATGAATAACAAGCCAAAACACTTTGGAAGAGGACATCAATTAGCTAACACATTAACATCTAATTTGTGCGAAGGCAAACATTTAAAAATAGTTAGGTACTTAACACACTTTGAAGTATAGATAGATGGATTATTAGATAGATTAAAAGCTTGCTTGATTCTAGGAAACTTAACATGAAATGGTAGGTTTAATTGAATATGCATGCATCTACACAAATAATACACTACCTAATTGACCATAGTAAGATGGTGCTATTCAATCAAGAATGATGTTGAAGTTGGTTTGGGAAATGGTGGTTGTTAAAGACAGAGGGCATAGGAAAGAGTAAGGTTGAGGTATGCATGATGTGTAGGCAATCATGAAATCATAATGCAAGATGTTTGAGGGAGATTTTATATTTTAAGTGATCGTGGGACTAAGGGATCATGGGACTCTTCCCCAACTAGGGTGGTGAAAAGGCAACATTATTAAGGAGGGAGAGGTTTTTGGAAAGGGGAAGGATGGAGGTATCAAGACGTGTAGGTATGTGACAAGGAGTTATTAAGTGGTGGAAGGAGAGAGTAACAAAGATTTATCAAAGGGAAAGGGAAGTATTGGTTGGTATGTAGTAGTAGTGGTTGGCGATTGTGATTAGTTGACTATGGCCGCTTGCATATTTGGTTTAACGCAGCTATGACCGGCCGCCCAGCCAAGCAAGCTGTGCTTGTCAAACGGGCACACAGACCGGTAGGCTAATTGGTCGCCCCTTTATCACTTTCTTCCTGCACTGCAGCTATTATGCGCGTGCCTTCAATACTCAAAGACTAATTTCCACAGCTGCAGCTTTCATTGGCGGGTAATCCATAGAAAGCGATCGAGTTTTCCAAATACAATAGAACACCTTCAGCCTTTCATTTGTCATTGGCAGAGCAACAGCAGCACCTAATATGGAGCTTCCTTCCTCCACGACGTCCACGACCTGTCCATCTTCCTCTTCCTCAGCTAATTCCGATATTCAGCATGATATTCGTGATCGCGATCAGCTGCCTTCCACTGCGCCGAATTACACTAAGATCAATGGCGTGCTGGTAGAGTCTAAGCTCTGCGTGAGGGGCCATTGGAGGCCCGCAGAGGATGAGAAGCTCAAGGATTTGGTTGCGAAGTACGGGCCGCAGAACTGGAATTTGATTGCCGAGAAGCTGGACGGGCGATCAGGTAAAAATAATGGTGTCCTATAGAATTATAATCGTATGCAGGCTAAAGGAGATGAGTTGATACCTAATTCAGATAAGTGAAAGCAAGACGCAATAAGGATACGGATTGAGCAGCTGCTAGCGGCTGGGGGCTTGATAGAAGATGTGCCCTGCTAGATTGGCTTGGATTGCAGGCAATATGTGAATAGATTGATTAGGCGACAGTAAATAATCGTTGCAATAAGAAATTGTAAGTATGAATGTAGAATCATACGCACCTTGGACAAACTAGGTGAATTCTTGTACTTAATCACGCCAAATTACAAACCAATAGGTCGGGACTCGGGGGACCAATTAGGTTAACTTCGATGGCGGCGTCCTGATTAACAACGATAGGACGGACTGTGCAGGGAAGAGCTGCCGGCTGCGCTGGTTCAATCAGCTGGATCCACGCATCAACCGCCTGCCCTTCAGTCCCGAGGAAGAGGAAAGGCTCATGGCCGCCCACCGGCTGTACGGAAACCGCTGGGCCATGATCGCGCGCATGTTTCCCGGCCGTACTGACAACGCCGTCAAGAACCACTGGCACGTCATCATGGCCCGTCAGTGCAGAGAGCAGTCGCGGGGCAGCAGTAGCTCGTGTGGTACTACCCTCTACAACAACAACAGCAGTAGCAGTACTAGCAAACTCGCTCTACTCAGAAGACACAGATCATCTGGCTCATCAATATCTCCGACGATAATATCGTCAACAGGATTCTTCTCTCATCATACCCGACTAGCTGGCCATGGTCCCCCGGTCCTCAGTAGCCACAACCTTAGATGTGCCGCAGCTAGCAGCACCGTGCAGTATAACAAGCCGATTATAAGCCATACCCAATTATGTACGTCCAGCTGCAAAACCCTAGTTTCCTCTTCATGGAATCGTGACAATCCAACAGCCACCGCCTCCTCTTCATCAGCATTATCTCGGGCCCATACAGGATATAACTGGACATCGACTTCGTCCTTACAAACTGGTCACCTTGATTCCAATAAGCCCACAGATTCTCACACCGTCAGGCGGCCTGCAGCTGACTACCCTGCGGTTAGAAATGTCCCTGATCATCATATAAAGACAGACGCTGTTTTTCACACCTCGCCCACCTCGGCTAGTTTGCCTAATCATAACGTCAAGAGTAACAAGGAGCTGGTGCTGAACTTCATTGATTTTATGGGAGTTGGAGAAGTTTGACGACAGGCGCCACCTAGCAAACTTCACGATGAATCACTTAGAAGGTAAATTTGGACACAACTTACTAATGCTTCTAATAGTTGGCTAATGCATCCCCTCAACTTTAGGTGGAAAAAGCCTCTCTGCAAAATGCCCTCGAATGAGGCTGACGGGGAGAAAGTCCAGTGAATTGACAAAAGGAAAAGCTCGTAAGGTTTTGCGTACTCCATAAATCAGTTTTAGGACCTAGATTCAATATACTTGAAACATTGTTGTTCAGACATCCAACGTTTCATATATGCATTGACTGATATGTGCGAATTATTTGACTGCATGTCCATTAGAGATATGCCTGAAACTCCAAATGTTATAACTCAGTTATTGTTTCCACGTTGGTAGCATTATAGGTTCAAGTTGGCTTTGAGACTTGCTAATGTTTTTGCCCTGATAAGGTTATAACCATCGCAAACTATTGAGACTCTAACCTCTTTATTTCATATGTTAGAAGATGAAACACTTCATCAATGGCCATCGTACTAGCTCTCTTTTAGTGACTATGTGGAATACAAGTATAGCATTTTGATCATATTGAGCACTTAGATTCTAATTAGGATAAGTTTAGGAAGTTCACAATGGGGATACCACTTAGATTACACCGGCCTAGGTAATTGTTGCAAAACTGACAAATAACAAAATTGATAACTGTATTTCCTTTTAAACATGTTAGCTTGTATATTCTGCCATTATGCTTTGTATTCCTATTGAAGTTATGAATTTGCAACAAAGAACATTACTCTATAGTAAACGTCTTCCTCAAGTATGTGAATATTTAAAAGTTTAGATAGCCAATTTTGTAGGTATTAGAGGTTTCTATTTTGCATGTTGCTAGCTCCATTCAAGAGGTACATGAGTAAGATTTCATGCAAAACATTGTTTGTCTAGTTCAAGTTATGTTTGATGTTCTTATTATATTAGGATTTAGTATCAAAATTTACGACGAGTTTGAGCAACTAATTGATTGTTTACGAAATTGCAATGTGTGTTTAGAATTTTCTTTCCCACATTGATATTGTTCATTCTAGCACAACTTATTGAGTTTTCTATTTATTTTGTTTTATATGCATGGCACATGGACCATCATTCATGATGCACATCAACAATTAGGACCATAACGGAGATACTATGCTTGGAGGTTTGTTAATTCGACATTAGTCGATTGTATCTCTAGATAAAGCTAAATGTGCGTGGTACGATTAATTTTAAACAAAGTGATCAAACAAATTGGAACAACATCTTGTACATGTTTCATGTATTGCGATATTCTTGACAATTACGATCTCCCTACACCAAATTATTCATCCTTTAGGATGAGGAAACCCAATACTACTACTGCCCTTGAATGCTCAATGATGTGGAAGACCAAATGCAAGTGGTTGATCTATGTGAATTATAGATGAGTCACACACTTGGTAAATCACTTATATTTATTTGCATACAAAATGCACACCCTTCAAGTTAACTAGTGATCTATGAGGAATAGAAAATAACTTACCCCTTTAGTTCTTATACTCAAAGGACTTCTCATTAATATCTTAGATAGGAAATTTATGCATTCCTTAGACCATACATGCCTTAATGAGATCTAATATCTATAGGGGTGTGACATAAACTTACTAATTTAGGGGTGAGGATCTAGTGTCTCCTACATACACACCTACATACACAAAACACATTAAGGTTCATTACCATTTCATTAGTGAGTGGGTCTTGAAGGTGACATTGATCTCACATATGTGAGCACATAGGAGCGGGTTGTTGCAAATATTTTTACCAAGGTCCTAGGAGGAAAAAAGCTTTGATGTTCTTGAAGCTTACTTCAAGGTCATGTAGTTGAGCTGGAGGGGGGAGTATTGAGATGTCAAGCTCAACATGGGTTAATATTCATGTACTTGGATGATTGTTTCCGCATTCATATAGCTAATGTGGTTGGTACTTGCATTGGCATATGCCTCCAGTAATACTTTACCATGTACTTGAGTTACGAGATATCTATCTCATCATCAACAAGGGATTATAATGATAAGCTTTCCTTTTTTTGTGCTCTTCAAAGTGATGTAGATTTCATCCTAGGAGAAAGGATGGTCCAAAAGTAATGTACTAAAGAGAGGAAATTTCTTAGCTAGGAGCATAAAAACTCTAAAGTCCTTAGCTCTTTAGGAACATCATAATTGGTTTCCAAGATTGGACAGCAAATATTTCTTAAACACTTTAGCAATGCCTTCACATCAAACCTCACTACAACTTCATCTTCATCTTCAATAACAATTAATCCCTTATTGTCGATTCCAATAGTAGAGATGATTTTTCCTCATTATCATCAACCTTACGTTTTGTCACACATGGGTGCCTTTTTGGTTTCAATTTTTCCCTTAGCCACCATGACATTTGTGAATATCACTCATGGAATAACCTTAGTTGGAGTGAATGGATGATTAAGAAAGGTGGAGATGAGGTTCTCCCTTCCTCTCTCTCTCTCTCTCTCTCTCTCTCTCTCTCTCTCTCTCTCTCTCTCTCTCTCTCTCTCTCTCTCTCTCTCTCTCCAATACCTCTCTATCTTACTCTCTAACAATATACTTCTTCTCTCACTACCTTTTTGTTTGCCTCTTGCTACCTCTCATTCTCATCACACGCACACTCACTCACTCACTCACTCACTCACTCACTCACTCATAATTGCCTCTCTTTTTCTCACTCTCTCCGCAATATCTTCATGTTCTTTCTCTTTCAACTAGTAAGATGGTATCGTCATGAGAATATGGTATATGAACAATGTAGGACCTTATCATTGAGTGAATGAACGAGTGTGAGAAGGGTTATTTCTTTTTTTGGGGGAGGGGGGATTAACTATAGATTCTTGGGGAGGAGAGGTAAGTAAGTTTACATGAGCACAAGGTTTATAATAAAATTGGGGGGAGGGGTGTGATACATTAAACATAAAGATTTAAAGAGAAGGGGAGAGTGACCTTAATATGAGGGGAGGAGGATAAATGAGTAGGCCATGGGTGTCATCCATTACAAGAGGGGTTTGGGGTGTTTGGGGGGGGGGGGGGGGGGGGCGGGGGGGGGGAGGATATATATTGATTGGAAACCTTGCTTTTAAGCTAGCACCACATGCATTGATTGAGTGTGTGTGTGTGTTTTCAATTTTCTTTTTGCATCAAAAATTTGTGGATGGAATCATGAAGATGATGTGAGAGTATGGTTGTTGATCGTGCTATCTTCTATTTAGTATACATATTTCTTTTTAACTGCTATAGTTTAAACCTTCAATGAAAGAGAGCCAATTTCACATGCACATCAATTTACATGAAAGCACTTTAACCTTTGCCACCCTTTGTGCTTATCAATAGTAATATATTAAGAAATGGACCTATGGTAGTATTTTTACAAATTAAATTATACTTTATCAGAGAATGTACGACAAGATTCTTTGTTTAGAGAGGATTCCCAATTTTATATAGCATGACAATAAATTTTGGATCTCAGGGGCATCATTAGATTTGGTTAATGCATGCCTAATTTGTGCTAGTTAGAACTATCCATGGACATGCTATTTGGTTAACCTACTTTCACCCATGACAAACTCATGTACATCACATCCTCCATCCTCTAAAGAAAGAAAAATATACTCATCTCAACAAAAATTGGGGGTAGATTTTTTGAAGTGATTCAAAAAAAGTGTAATTTTATTAATACAGTAAATTCAAAGGATCTTCTATAATGTTTTATTACATATTGGCTAGAAAGTAGAATTAATAATTGTACATGATATTTATAGGTTTAGTTAAGCAACCTAATGTTCAATTTTTTTTCTCTATTTTGTCTTCTAAGTTCTAGTTAGGAGTCCCTAGCTTTCTAATGACAATGTGAGCTTGTGAGTAGTTGCATACCTTGTACTTGCACGTCTATTAGTTCAATTTTTCTTCCACAAGCATCACATGGACCTTCCAAAATAGAATTTCTTTCATAGTTGGGGTATTTAAAATTGAATCAAGAGAAATTATTGGAGCTTTTACACTATTTGGGCATTTTGCCTTAAAGTGACCCACTTTATCACAATTGTAGCATTGGCAATTCTCCTAATTTTCTTGGGCTTTTGATATCATATAGACATGACTATTGTGTATGGTAGCTATTGCATCACAATAAGTTACTCAATCTTTTCTTGGAATATAAGCATCCTCATTGTCATGGTTAATCTCCCTTTTCCTATCATGTAGGCATGATTGTCTTGGAGAGTAGGACTTGCACCACAATAGTTTATAGACCTTTTCTTGGAACATAAGCATCCTCAGTGTGTATCATGTAAGCATGTATATCTTGTAGTTAGGCCTCGCATGACAATAATTTACTCGATATTTTCTTGGAACATAAGCATCCTCATTTTCTTTATTAATCTCCCTTACCAAGGCTTAGTGCATATCAATGCATCTCCTAATCACTAGCCCATTGATTCAAGGGATCGACTATTTAGCAAAACCTTGGAATCTATTTACAATTAGACATTTGCACAATTTACTTTTTAAGAGTGAAAAAGTTCAAGTAATAAGTTGCTAAGGCTAAGTCAAGTGATTCAAGGCCAAGGAATTCATTCATTTCTAATACCTTCCTAATATGGTAGCCTTTATCTTCTCCCAAGTCCTTGATTATCTGTGCATTATCAAGTTAACACTCTTTCTACCATAATTCTTTTCACTAGGAAGACATGATGTGCCATTATAGATCTATTTGCTACAACTTTCTTAGCAATATAGAAGTATTAATCCATGCTACAAACTCAATCTTTCCACCAAAATTTGTTTTCACTCTAGGAAAACACAATGTTCCATTATGGATCTATTTGCTGCAATTGCCTTAACAATACAGAAATATTCATCCATACTACCAACAATAACCTTTGCATCCACTACAACTTTGGTACCCTCACCATTGAGAATTTATGGCTTAATCTTCTTGAGAAGGAACTTCTTCTCTTGGAGATCAGCTACAATAGCATCTTGATGTTCTTAATATAAAAAAGCTTGTCCTAAAATCATGAAATGATGTTCTATTGATCTCAAGGCTTGATTTAGTTATCCAAAACATTTGAATCCAAATCCTTGTATACACCTTACCAACTCATTTACAATCAAAAGGCCATCTTTTTCTTCCCTCAATCTAGCAAATCCCTTCCTCAGATGCATCAATTTTACTTCTCAAATCTAGTCCCCCTTGAAAATGACATCGAGTAAGCTTCAATAATTTGAATAAACACTTCATTATTTTAATAGGTTAATAAACTGAACATAAACAAAGGCTTATGATCTCATAAACTTTATGTGCTACTATGCTTAATGCTCTCAAAATCTTATGCTTTGATAATAAGCTTACACTCTAAAACTATATGTGGTGTACCTCAATATATGATGATAAAAATAAAGAAAATAACCATGCTACTTTTTTATGTCTTTGCGGGCTTATACCTCCATGGAGCTTGTTTCTCAAATTATGAGTTGTTCTTGCTAGGCTAGAAGAGGAAATGTTTCCATGATCAATATTGTTTTGACCCCAATAAGAATATGCATGGACTTAGTTGATTGAGTGTACTCTAATTCTACCTTAGTGAGGTATCAAGGTCTTCATCCTAGAGGATCAACATGAAGACCCCTAACTTCTAAGTTCTAGTAATGGTAGCCCATTCTAAAGACACCACTTTGTAGCCACTCAAACATGAGAGTAATCACTATTATACTTTGTTCCACTACAATAGAATAGAATCACAAGTATGAATGCCAGATGTAAACAAGTACATATATTTAGAAATGTGGTTAAACTTCTATTTAAACTTGTGACCACTAAGGATGAGACATTGCACATGTAAATATGTCAACAAATACCACTACAAGATATATGCCTCATACCAATGTTCAAAGTGACGAAAATGGTCACAAAAAAATTTGCCCCTGTCATCGCTAAACACATTGGTATTAGCAATGCCATAGAATCATCGCTATTTGCATTGCATGTGCGATCCACAAATAGCAATGGTTTGCGATGCAAATTGCAACACTAATAGTGATGTGTGCAGTAAATTTGCAACACTAATAGCGATGGTTACACTTTTTTTTTTGTGACAAGGTAGCAAGCTGCCATGCCACCACATGTAGCACTATGTGATGTATCTAGGCCATACAAAAGGGTTACAATAAGGTGTACAATGGTCGTTAAAATGAAGGCAAAGTATACTTGAATCCACAAGACTGATACATAAAATAAATACAAGATCGCTTAATGAAAGTGCTCATGGAATCATGGCAAGATACAAAGGATGATAATAACATAGTGCATATAAAATTCCTACATAAATCACAGGACGAAAAAAGAAGAGGATGTGTGCTCCACGGATCCAAGTATGAGCTACAAATCCTCGCCATCCAAAAGCTCATCCCACTGCAAAGGAGCATCGAACGGGTTCTGCAAAAAAAGAAACAACTACACATCAGTCCACCACACAATAATGCATTTTAATTAAAAGTAGTAACTACCAACAAGAAAGATGAGTGACTTATTGGGCCGCCCCGTACATACAATCTATCAATCAATGTAGTGAGATCGGGTCTCTATGCATATCGAGTGTCTAGGCCAATGGGATTGTGGTTTGTAATGGAGTGTTGCAAAGAAAACAAAATACAACTTTTAGAAACACAATTGTCAGTACAAGCGATATTGCAAAAAAATAAGCGAGAAGAACAAAAGGAAAACTTAAAAAGTCCTCCAGATAATTCCTTTGGCTGCCACTCCCAAGATGATGGACCACTCCTGTCTCCAATCGTGCCCTTGCTGCCTCGTGTTGTTATCTCCAATGCCTTGGAGAATCTGTAGCCTCCAGCTCCTTGAGTCGACGCCAGTGCGTCTAGCCACTCTAGCTTTGAGGCCCCACTTTTAAGTGCCTTGCGTGCGTCCGATCGTCTGTGTGACATGTACGCATACATGCACTCCATCATCCAGCTTGTGGAAAACCTATCTGCCGTGGTGGGTACCGTAAAGTCCTCAAGGATGCTACTATGTAGTCCTTGCTCCCCTCCAATATATTCTTCTAATGATCCAAGACATTATGTCGAAAAACTTGTTGGCTTGTCTCTCTCATAAGAGCAATCACTCTCCTCCCCTCATCATTCATGATATCATCATTTATGTTGACAGCTCTCGTCCTATCATCTACAATATATCCATACCCCTCTAGGGTATGTCTAAGATGTTTTCTCTCCTGTCTCTGACTGCGCTCCTAGGCATTTCTAGGAGATCCTTGTACATCTGCTGTACCCACGGGGGTGGTATATCTCAAAGTTAGAGTGATTGGAGTCTACTTTTGCTCTAATCACAAAGCATCAAAGCGTGCCGAAGTAGATCTAATGGAATAGCATGATGGTGTCCGAGACATCTCTTGGTCTGCCATATCTTTGAATTGAGCTATCTGATCTAGAGATATACGTGTGAAGATCTCTTGTAGCTCCTCATCGCTCATCCCTCGACTCATCGTATTGTCCAAATATTCACAACGGTCACCCGCACACCATAGACAAAAATTGATGTTAGAATAATTAATATAAAGATTCAAGCAAAGTATGGTAATATAGCTCTAAAAAGAATTATCTTACTTAAAAGATATATTCTAGAGTACCCTTATAAGCAAATTCATCAACGAATTGAGTAGGTGGATGCTCCAAGTATGACGTAGCCTCTTAGGGTCCCATGTCAATCTCTTGATACCACTCCGCATACACTGAAAAGTTGATAGAAAGGTCACCATAAAAGGATGAGTCCACCTCGTTCTCAAAGAATTCTTGGCCTCATGTATTTCCATCATTGTTACTTGATTCTGCCTTCTCTACATGCTCCAAGCTTTGGGCGGCCTCCACCCCTTGCAATATTGACCCCTCTATTTGCATATTGTCCTCATCTACACTGGGAACATTGCTTTCATCATATACTCTCACACTTCGAGGAGCTGAAGGTACAACATACCACCATTAAGGTTGTCAAGGATTTGGATAGAAAATTACCTATTCAAAATCACATATAAGAGATTTAATTTTTGTGACATATACCATGTCGTAATAAAATTTTAAAAAATATGAGTTCATGTACCTGTTCACAATGGGCTGGCAATACGAATGTGTCGTGCAAATCCATCCATTTTTTTTCGAAATCTATTTCAAGAAATCCAGATGGACCTTGTCGAACAGTTGCCCTAGCTCCTTCTAGTATCAGTTTGAACCACCGCACATCGAATAGGATCATGAAGAAGCCATAGTAATCCACTGTAATAATACTTTGCAAGTTTCCAAAATACTCCATCTATTCTATAAGTGTGTTTGGATCCGTGGCTTGCCGTTGGCTCTATTGCTTGCACTTTGTCATAATACCACAATCCGTTGTGGATGGCATTTTGTCGATACACTCCACGCAAAAATATCGTCCACACTACTATGCCGCACTATATATTTGTACTATATATGGAAACGGTTAATTAGTTGTCACATATAAAATCTAGATACTACAACTTATAAAACATGTGGTTACCTTTGGACTACATCCCCTCGAGAATTCCCACTCCTCACAGTAGAGACCTCTACCCCTTCACAAGAGGCTATGATCAAAGCTCCATGCAACCATCACATAGACATGAACTGTGGCATCTCCTCCATGGCTTTAGGATATCAAATCGGTCGATGGCACATACTACGTCGAAATTTGGATCGCACTTCTTATCGATCTTTCCTGGCTTGCTTGTACCTAGTGAGCCACGTCTCCATGGAGGCATGGTGCAACATACAAAATCATTTTTTCTATCCCATTTTCAACCACCACATCTTCGATCAGTCTATCATCATCCTTCAATGGCCATAACATAATGTTATCTAAATCCACCATTTGGTAGCCACTGTGAGATATGTACTAACACCTTAGACACAAACCAACCTTCAACCATGCTACCTTCTGACCGAGCTCGTTGTCGCACAAAGCCTTTCAGGGTACTCATAGAAAACTAAGAACCATCACATTCCGTTTGGATGCAATTCCATAGTCCATGCCAAGCTTTCGTAAAACATGTCGTGCATCATCACGAGACTCAGGCATAGTATTTCCAAGTGGTAATATATGATACTTTAATAACCTGAAAAGAAATCATAAAATACCTTGAAAAAACATAATTGTTTTTTATAATGGTGTTGAAAAAAAAATCAATGAAGCATACATAGAAGACACCTAAACAACTTGGTCACACTCTCATCGCTCCATCTATATTTTGCTTACACACTTAGGAGTGCAAGCAACATCTTCAGGCGAGATACTCAAGCACCCATCAAAGATTGTAGGAAAGTTTGAAAGGCTGCCTGTTTCCTCTGGTATTGACGGTATAGATTGGGTAGTGCCTTTCAAGTGGTGGATTGTCTCAGGCACTCCATCCATCGGATGCCCACGAACTCTTCTATAACTGGCCGCAATAGGTACACTCCTCCTTGAGATAAGACATCATCTCCCTGTGATAAATTTTACGGCCACATCCAATGTTTTTGTATATGATATTCAATTAGTTTGCGAATACAATGCACGATTGATATACACTTTTCTTACCGTTTGCTCAAATTCTGAAATCACTTGATCAATTATCTCTGATTGAAACTCGCCAAAGCGTTGTACGTGTTCTATAGACAATTGAAATTTTTGTCTAATTGCTAGCTTGCATTGAGAGCAAGGACATGGGACACGCTGATTAAGATACACCTCGTGATCTTGAACATCATAACCTTCATCGTTTTCCATTTGGTCTACGTTAGACAAAAAAAATATTTTTGTTCTTATTCTCTTTTTCTTTCTGAAATTGTTTGAGAAGGGATTTCTTCTTTTGTAACTCAACAAAATTAACGTCAACTAAAGTCTTGGTTTTCTTCCCCTTTCTTTGTTTCTCCCCCTTTCTTTGCACTTTGTGCTCTTTGTTTTATGTTCTCTCCCCTTTCTCTTTCATGTTTTCTTTGTCTTTCATGTTTATTCTCTCTTTCTCGTTCTCTCTTCCTCTTCCTTTCTTCTTCTCCCTCTCAATACAATAAAAAGGCTCCATAGACGCGCTTGTAGACGCAATATTTGAACTGTGTTAAAAAATGTCGGGCGCGTTTATTACCGCGTCTACTGCTGCGTCTAAAATTTCGCGTCTAAAAGTGTGCTTATAGTCAGAGTTACACGCCCATATAGACGCGCATATTGACGCGCTACGTAAATATATAATCATATTTATAAAAAAGTGGATATATTCATATTGTGCGTCTATACACGCGTGTATCTACACGTCTAAAAAAGCGTTTACTCTGCAAGTTTTTGACAAGAATAGACGCACATTTATCCTGCAATTTAAACGCGCTGATAGACGCGCAAAATAGAGGTGTGAAAAAAAAACAGAGAGCATGTGCAAGCCACATGCTCTCTAGTTTTTTTCCCCCCATCAACATCAAATTATATACTTAGGGAAAACAGAGAAAGATTATTTCGAAGATTTTTGTACTGAAAACAAAACAATGTATGTAGAACACGAAATTTCATATATATAGATGAAACGTTTTTACATGATGAGTTCTAGTGCTTGTGACTTCATGCATGGTCATGGTCGCAAGCATTAGTTGAAAGTAATACATATAAAAAATGAAAACTACAAGCCAAGGGGAGGCATGTATGCATGGGGCTCCTCTACATCTCCTCAGAAGAGGAATCATCATCGCTACCACCACCGCTGCCTGTGCCGCTGCCGCTGCCGCCACCACTACTGCTAGTCCTCCCTTCGCTATCTTCAATTGCATCAGGGTTCGCCTATACAAAGGATTAAGGTATATAAATACCATTACAAACAATAAATTAGAGTTACCTATACTTTTCATGTAAAAACTAAAACATACCTCTTTTGGTTGTGGAATCCTCATGGCACGATTATATTGCTCCTCCATGATGAGTCCCTCCTCGTAGAAATGCTGCCAAGTGGACGCCTAGTTATGACCTCGATGGTAGCCTACCTCTCTAGGAGTAGGCATCCTACCAATGATATGATACTACAAAACAATTTGAACATACAACGTATTAGAACACACTACATAATGAAGTGAAACAAATTACAAAATTTAATTTAAAAAAAGAAATCAAATAATACTTACAAACTCAGCCTTCCATGACTCTCTGCCACCCGATCCATAATGCGATGATCCCATGGTTGCCATCTGGATACGTCGCGCCTCTGCATGCTGGCGACTTGTCATTTTCTATGCTGCTCTCTTCTTAGCCTCTTTCCACTCCATGTGGTGGAAATTGGGTGGTTGGCCATATCCAAGCACCCCTGCTCTTGTCTCCGCAGTGACTCCTTGGCGCACATCATAAGGTGAGACCTCTTGTTATGAAGCGCGTCTCTCACCTTTGATCGGTGATAAAAATATTAATATATCAAGCTTAGCAGCATCGCGAAAGAGTATTTTTATGCATGTTATCTCTGCTTTGCCTTGATAAGTAACTTCTCAAGCTGTACTGCTCGCAACACCTCTTGCCACAAACCATTTTTTTAGTGCTTGAAGGGAATCATGCAATCTTTGTATGTGGCATGCACGACACTCCTCAAGTAGACTATCACTTCCCTCCCCTCAGAGTCATGCAAGATACCACCAACATTAGTGATAGAGTAGTACATTTGTGGAGGCTCACCTCTCGCATTTCCCGGTGAGAGTGATCGAGAGCCACCTCCTAGGCAACCCCCACAAAGCCCTCGACCTCCTCGTCCTCCCGCACGACTCTCCCTCCTCCCTCGACGGGCACTACCCTCTACCTCACTCGATGCACGTGCTTCTGCACATGCACGTGCTTCAGCCGATCCATGTACTTCACCTGATCCATGTGCATCAGCTGATCTGTGTGTATGCATAGTGCGTGGAGTACCTGTTAGTAGAGGTGTGCCAAGGTTTGGTGTTTGTGTGGCAGTGCTAGGAAAAGATGTG
This sequence comes from Lygodium microphyllum, assembly GCF_053477565.2. Taxonomy (NCBI): domain Eukaryota; kingdom Viridiplantae; phylum Streptophyta; class Polypodiopsida; order Schizaeales; family Lygodiaceae; genus Lygodium; species Lygodium microphyllum. Next base: position 12,241,073 of record NC_141142.1, read on the forward strand.
ATAGGTGTCCCAGACATCACATTGAAAACCTCCTCTGCAGTGGAAGGGCGACCAAGATAATTGGTCATCTCCCCCATGAATTGCTCCTTGTTTGGAAAACCTCCAAAAAAGCTACTAACACCTCTAGAAAACTCCACTAAGGTGTTGTTCATGCGTTGCAACTCAGGATCAGTGCTGAAAGATCCATGATTCCACATCTACACAAGAAAAATCATATTATCCTGTGCAAATAAAACATATTACATGTTGCGTCTATATCTGCGTCTCTGTGTGCGTTTGTCAGCGCATCTATTTCCACGTCTATACCTGTGTCTACACTGTCAGCTAGACGCGCTGACCGACGCGCACAGTCGGACCATTTTTTTCAAACTTGGTTAAAAAACGCGCAAAAAAACCTCCATAGATGACAGTCTATAGCATGTAAAGAGAGAGAGAGAGAGAGAGAGAGAGAGAGAGAGAGAGAGAGAGAGAGAGAGAGAGAGAGAGAGAGAGAAACAGACAGAGAAAGCAAACAAGATTGAGAGAGAGAAGAAGAACTCACCTTCTTTGCTTGTTCCGATGGGTGGCGGCTAGGTTACAAGCTCCTTGTCCTCCTTCTCCCTTCCCTTGGTAAGTTGCTTGAATCTTCTTCTCTTCCTTGATGTTTGGATCTTGTTCTTTACTCTTTGGCTCTTCCTTCCTCCTGTCCTCTTTTTACTCTTATTTCCTTCCCTCATTGTCTTCATGAAGTGATAGATAGACATGATTAGTGATGTCGAGCTCGAACTGCAGAAAACGCGCAAAAAACGCAGGAAAGCACTGGTTTGAAAAGAAAGCCACAACTTTTTTTTAAAAAAATTAATATTTCTATAGCGCATCCATAAGGGCGTGTAATTGCGTGTGTATATGCGCAGATAATACATATTACGCGCGCTGACAGACGCGTAATAACAATTAAACTGATTAAATGCTAGCTTTTGGTTGTTTTTGGATCAACATCCCACTTGCAATTGCATGCAAGTATCAATAGGTGGATAAAGCACAAATGGTTTTTAGCTAGAGAGAGATAATGCAATGAAGGTGTATACGAAAGAGATAGACAAAGGCATATTATCCATCAATCAATCAAAGATATGTACATGAAGTGACTTGATATAGTAATTAGAGTATCATCATTTTTAGAATGCTCCATTGACTTCTGCAAGTTCCCATAACCTTGAAGTAGATAGCCAACCACACTATCCATGGAAGGAAAACTTGACCTCATAAAATTAATCAAGTTAATTTACAAGTTATACATTTCATAGATAAGAGATTTGTAGTTGGCTTATTGGTATTGCAAAGTATCCTTACAGTGATCTATTTTAGTCACTAACAAGTGGACACACTTGCTAAAGATGATGAAAAGAGGACATGTGCACATAGGCTACATGTGGTCCACCTTATCTAAAATTATATGTGAGCTATAAGTGCACCTTCACATGATTGGAATAGCTTGCACATACACAAGCCAATTGATTTACATCAATCTACTCATGCTATGAATAGGCATGCATGTCTTGCTTTTGCTTTGATTGTATTGATTGTGATGTATATTCCTCGAGAATAACGAGAATCAAGGGACTACCCTAAAAAGTGAGGGTACTCCCTTGAATCACCGATTAAGCTTTGATCTATAAGTTTATGCATGGCTAGGTTAAGTGCACAACAAATGAGACATGTGAGTGTATTGATCAGTTCTCTCTCTCTCTCTCTCTCTCTCTCTCTCTCTCTATATATATATATATATATATATATATATATATATATATATATATATTACACATGCACAAGTCAATTTATTTGCATAATTCTACTCACACTATGAATTGGCATGCATGTCTTGCTTTTGCTTTGATTGTATTGATTGTGCTGCATATTTGTTGAGACTAATGAGAGTCAAGGGAATACCCTAAAAAGTTAGAATACTCTCTTAAATCACCAACTAATTACCTTTGATCTATAAGTTTATGCATGGCTAGGTTAAGTGCACAACAAATGCGACATGTGTATGTATCGATCACTTCTCTCTCTCTCTCTCTCTCTCTCTCTCTCTCTCTCTCTCTCTCTCTCTCTTGCACATGCATAAGTCAACCTTTGATCTATAAGTTAGACATGGCTAGGTTAAGTGCACAATAGATGCAACATGTGTATGTATCAATCACTTCTCTGATAATTATGTCGTATATACATCCAATCATGCCCTATCCAATCACATTTTTATAGGGCATGATTGGATGTATATAGGGTAGAAATCACATATATATAATTAGCTTTGAATGATTGGATGTATATTTGTAATACTCAGAAAGAAATAAAGTTGGTGATGTATATCATGTCTTATACATGTATGCCCTATACATGTATATCATGTCGTATATACATGTATATCATGTCCTTATGATCCAGGTGTAATTATGTCGTATATACATCCAATCATGCCCTATCCAATCACATTTGTATAGGGCATGATTGGATGTATATAGGGCATGAAATCACATATATATAATTAGCTTTGAATGATTGGATGTATATTTGTAATACTTAGAAAGAAGTAAAGTTGGTAATGTATTCAAACAAATACTAGCTGTTACGAGGTTTGGTCATATTTAGGGACTTTATGAGAAATGAAAAATATGTGTGTTTATTTTCGCATCTATAGACGCGTTTATAAATGCAAATATATAGACGCATTATGTATACTAGCATAAATAGACGCGTTGATACACGCGCTTATAAACGCGCCCGCTTTTTTGCTTGTACAGTGCACATCCATAGGGCCTTTCTCTTGTAGTGTCTCTTATTTTCTATCTCTCTTTCTCTCTCTCTCTCTCTCTCTCTCTCTCTCTCTTCTACTACTACTACTACTACTACTACTACTACTACTACTACTACTACTACTACTACTACTACTACTACTACTACTACTACTACTACTACTACTACTACTACTACTACTACTACTACTACTACTACTACTACTACTACTACTACTACTACTACTACTACTACTACTACTACTACTACTACTACTACTACTACTACTACTACTACTACTACTACCATCATCCCACCTTTCATACAATAGTTTTAGAACACGAGAGTACAGCAGACGCGACGACCATTTCTCTCTTCCTCTCCCTTTCTTCTTCTCCCTCTCTTATTCCCTATCTTTCTTTATCTCTCTCTCTTTCTTTGTTTCCCTTGTCTTTTTTCTATCCATCCCTTTATGTTTTCTCACTCATTCTCCTCTCTCCCTCCCTCCCTCTCTCTCTCTTTTCCCATTTCTTTGTTATCTTTCATGTTTATTCTCTCTCTCTCTCTCTCTCTCTCTCTCTCTCTCTCTCTCTCTCTCTTTTTGTTTCTTCTTCTCCCTCTCTCATTTTCTATCGTTCTCCCTCAATGCACCACATTCTCTGCCCTCTCTTATTTCTTATCTTATTTCCTCTCTTTCTCCCTCAATGCACGCCATTGTAAAAAAAAAAACAAACAAGAAAAGAAGAAATTAAAGAACAAGAACAAAAACTCTCTTTGTTTTTCTCTGCTCCCTCATGTTTTCTCATTCATTCTCCTCTCTCTCTCTCTCTCTCTCTCTCTCTCTCTCTCTCTCTCTCTATTAAATCTCATGTTTATTCCTTCTCACTCTTGTTCTTTCTTCCTTTTTCTTTCTTATTCTCCCTCTCTCATTTCCTCTCTTTCTCCCTCAATGCATGTCATTTATAAAAAAAACAAACAAAAAAAGAAAAAATTAAAAAACAAGAATAAACCCTCTCTTTGTTTTTCTCTAACCCCTCATGTTATCTTATTCATTCACCTCTCTCCTTCCCTCCCTCTCTCTCTCTCTCTCTCTCTCTCTATTTCTCTCTTCCTTTATTATGTTTAATGTTTATTCCCTCTCTTTCTCTCTCATTCTTTCTTCCCTTTTTTTTCTTCTCCCTCTCTCATTTCCTCTCTTTCTCTCTCAATTCACCTCCTTCTCAACAAAAACAAACAAAAGAAAAGGAGAAAGAACAAGAACAAACCAAGAGGGAGCAATGCACTCACCGCAAAGGCTCGAGGATGGATTCTTCATCACCTCTTCACAATGATGGCTCCTTTTTTCAATTCGTACACTTTCTCCTCTTCTTCGCGATCGGCGACTACGACGACAGTGAGAAGCTCTCCTTCTCTCTCTTTATCTCTTTCTCTCCCTCTCTCTCCCACACACACGATCTATTTTTCTCTTCACGGCAAAATGTTGCCCATGGGTTTCGGCCCTTTTTTTGTCTGAGTACCATCACTATTTGCATCACATTTGCTACACAAATAGCGATGCTGCTAATTTGTGTTGGAACCGCCTGTCGCTATTCCTGAATATCCTTGTAGTATACAAATAAATTAATAACATATACACTCTTTTTGATATGCCAATTGCAAGAAGGCCAATTCAAACTTTGTAAAGTTGAATTAAGGCATTCAAAAAGTTTTAAGAATAACATTTGGGGTAGACATAATATATATATATATATATATATATATATATATATATATATATATATATATATATATATATATATATATATATATATATATAGAGAGAGAGAGAGAGATGATCTAAGGCGTTGAGAGAACCCTCTCTTGAAATGGCAAAGGCTTGTTTCACTTTCTATTTCTTAGAATCTATTGTTTGCCTAAAAAAATTTTGGTTATTCAAATCTTGTTTTCTATGTTGGTTATTTATAAATGCGTGAATATGACCATGAAAATGGTAGAAAAAGTATGTTTATAAAGCCGCATAAATTGTGTTTATACAGTGTGAAATAAATGTGATTTTGGATGTAGGTCTTCTAAGGGTTTTCTATCACAATTGTAAACATGCCCATAAGGTTTTTTTTGTTCAAAAAATGTATCAAGAGGACCACCTACAAACTTATCCCTTGTAGTGCATTCATCTTGCCTACTTAAATCATATATGAACACATGAGTAAATTTTGACATAAACACTAACAGAAATGCATAAGTTAATGCTATTTAGGGTTCCTATTGTTTGCTTGAACACTTACATAGACACGTAGTAAACATGAGTGTAAATACTTTCATAAATGCTTGCTTAGACCCTTTATTTTGCATTCATCATAAATGCAAGCATAAATGTTTGCCTAGACCCCTTATGGTTTCATAAGCTTGTCAAGGGTGTTAGGATTGAGAAACATGGTCATGTTAAGGTATAGGAGTTTGAGGCATGGATTGACATGATTTAAGCAATGCAATTACCTGATATGTACCATCCAAACCTCAAACTCTTGCACCCTAAACCTAAGTATCTTTCCCCATCTTAAGAGATAATGTGTATTCAAAATATTAGGATTGAGAAACATACTCATTTTGAAGTTAACAATTTTGAGACATGGATTACACGAGTATTGGAATTGAGTGTATATGAATATGTGTATGATCATGGGTAAATGAATTAAGTGTATACGGGTCTCGGGTAAGTTACTCATGAATATATGTATGCATCACGTGAGTTTAAAAAAATGTATTTTTAAAATATCATTTTTATATATATTTTACATACAGAAGGGTGTAATATAAAGGTGTTGTTTACAGATTGAATAGAAAACGGTTATGTTTTATTTAGAAAAAATTCATAGATAAAAATATTTATAAATAGGCCTTGAATGCGCATGATGTAGAGAATATACATTTAGTAACTTCCCCGAGATACGGGTATACACATGATAATGTGGAATTAGTACCCATGTCTTGAACATTGCTAGTGATCTAGTAACTCCTTACGCTACAAGGATATGGAGGTATAGCGACGACAGTTTTCGACCCAAAATAGCGGCGTTGCTATTTGCGTCGCTATTATGCGACGCAAATAGCGATGGTACTCAGACGAAAAAAATGCGGGCCAAAACCCGAGCGCATTATTTTGCGCGCATACACGAAAGAGAGAGTGAAAGGGAGAGCAAACATCTTGCATTTCAGAGGGAGAGGGAGAGGGAGAGAAAGAGAGAAAGAGGGAGAATGAAAGCTTCTCACCGTAGCCGCCACCGATTGCGAAGAAGAGGAGGAAGTGTACGGAGGGCGAAGAGGAGCTGTCATCACGAAGAGGAGTCGCCAAACCCTTCTTCGAGCCTTTACGGTGAGTGCATTATTCCTTCTTGCTTTGTTTTTGTATTTTCTCTTTCTCTTTTACTTGTTTTTGTTAAAATTCATGTGTATTGAGAGAGGGAGAGGAAATGAGAGAGAAAGAGAGGGAGAGGGAGAGGGAGAGGGAGAGGGAGAGGGAGGGAGAGGAAATGAGAGAGGGAGAGGAAGAGGGAGAGGGAGAGGGAAGGGAGGGAGAGGAAGAGGAAGAGGAAGAGAGGGAAACATTAAACATAATAGGGAAAGAGAGAAAGAGAGGAAATGAGAGAGGGAGGGAGAGGAAAGAGAGCAAAACATTAAACATAATAGGGAAAGAGAGAAAGAGAGGGAGAGGGAGAGGGAGGGAGAGGAAATGAGAGAGGGAGAGGAAGAGAGAAAAGGAAGAGAGAAAAGGAAGAGAGAGAGAGAGAGAGAGAGAAAGAGAGAAAAAACATTAAACATAATAGGGAAAGGGAGAGAGAAGGAGAGGGAGAGGGAGGGAGAAGAAATGAGAGAGGGAGAGGAGAGAGAAAAAACATTAAACATAATAGGGAAAGAGAAAAAGAGAGGGAGAGGAAGAGAGAAAAGGAAATGAGAGAGGGAGAGGAGAGAGAAAACATTAAACATAATAGGGAAAGAGAGAAAGAGAGGAAATGAGGGAGGGAGAGGAAATGAGAGAGGGAGAGAAAAAACATTAAACATAATAGGGAAAGAGAGAAAGAGAGGGAGAGAGAGAGGGAGAGGGAGAGAGAGAAGGAGGGAGAGATTGTTGTTTTCTTATTTGTTGTTGTAGTAGTAGTAGTTTTTTTCTTTTCTTTTCTTGTTTATTGTTGTTTAGTTTTCTTATTTTTTGTAGTAGTAGTAGTAGTAGTAGTTTTTTCTTCTTTTCTTGTTTATTGTAGTAGTGGTAGTAGTAGTAGTAGTTGTTGTTGTTGTTTTTCTTTTCTTTTCTTTTTTCTTTCTTTTTTTTTCTTGTTTATTATAGTGGTAGTCATGGTCGTGGTCATGGTCGTAGTCGTCGTCGTTATCGTAGTCGTAGTCGTGATCGTGGTCGTAGTCATGGCCGTCATCGTCATCGTCGTAGTCATAGTCGTGGTCCTGGTCGTCATCATCGTCGTTGTCGTCGTGGTCATGGTTGTGGTCGTAGTCATAGTCATAGTCATAGTCGTAGTCGTGGTCGTGATCATGGTCATGGTCATAATCATAGTCATAGTCGTAGTCGTAGTCATGGTGGTGGTCATCGTCGTAATCGTAGTCGTGGACTTGGTCATAGTCGTAGTCGTAGTTGTAGTCATGGCCATGGTCGTGGTCTTAGTCGCGGTCGTAGTAGTTGTGGTTGTAGTACTAGTGGTGGTTTTCTTGTTTGTTGTTGTTGTTATTGTTGTTATAGTAGTAGTAATGGTTTTTTTTGTTTTCTTGTTTATTGTTGACTAGTTTTCTTATTTGTTGTTGTTGTTGTAGTAGTGGTAGTAATAGTAGTTTTTTTTTCAGTAGCAATAGTAGTAGTAGTAGTAGTAGTAGTAGTAGTAGTAGTAGTAGTAGGAACGAGAGAGAGAGAGGGAGAGAGAGAATAAACATGTAGCATAATAAAGAAAGAGAAAAAGAGAGAGAGATGGAAGGAGAGGAGATAATCAATGGATAAAAAACAAAGAGAGAGTGGTGGTGAGGTCCGATACAACACCACGAGTCGGGAAACACTCCGACATACGTTAATTTGTGGGTGGGTGGGTTGAGACTTTATATATGTTAATTTTTGTTGAGTTATAAGAGAAGAAATCCCTTCTCAAACAATTTAGGAAAGAAAAATAGAATGATAACAAAAACAAATTATTTATCATAACGTAGACAAAATGGAAAACGATGAAGGTCTTGATGTTCAAGATCGTGAGACATATCTTAATCAGCGTGTTCCATGTCCTTGCTCTCAATGTAAGTTGGCAATTCGATGAAAATGTCGATTGTCTATAGAACATGTACAACGCTTCGGCGATTTTCAATTTGAGATCATTGATCAGGCGATCTTGGATTTTCAGCAAACGATAAGAAAAGTTAATATCAATCATGCATTCTACTCGCAAGCTAATTGAATACCATATACAAAAAGATTGTGTGTGGCTGGCAAATTTTCTATCCAGGGAGGTGACGTCTCGTCCCAAGGAGGAGTGCACCCTTTGCGGTCAATTAGAAGAGTTTGTGGGCGTGCGATGGATGGAGTGCCTAAGCCAATCCACCACTTGGAAGGTACTACCCAATCTATACTATCAATACCAAAGGAGACAGATAGCCTTCGAGACTTACCTACAATCTTGGAGCTTGAGATGGAGGCAATGATCGATCCATTGATTCCCATGGATGTCGAGACTTCTGATCTGCTTAGAGAAGAAGCATCCATACCATTATATAATGGATGCCGAGTATCTCGCCTGAAGACACTGCTTGTACTCCTAAGTGTGCAAGAAAAATATGGGTGGAGCGATGCGAGTGTGACCGAGTTAATCAAGTATCTTGTACGTACACTTCGTTGATTTCTTTTCGACACTATCATTAAAAATATTTGTGCTTTTTCAAGGTGTTTTATGATTTTTTTCAAGTTACTGAAGTATCATATATTACCACTTGCAAATACCATGCCTGAGTCTCGTGATGATTCACGACATGTTTTACAAAAGCTTGGTATGGACTACAACAACATCCATGCATGTATCAACGATTGTATACTGTTTTGAGGAGAATAGAGACTATGGAGACATGTCCAAAGTGTGGTTCTCACAGGTATCGACAGGATTTGCAAGGGCAGACCATCCCTCAAAAAGTTCTTAGATACTTTTCACTTATCCCTTGCATAAATCAGATGTTTTGTACGTCCGACATAGCGAGCTTGACAGTGTGGCATGCACAGAATAGGTCCATAGATGGAGTCCAACGAATATCACCGGATTCCCACGCATGGAGCCACATTGACTCTACCTTCCCAGGCTTTGCCCAAGAGCCAATGAATCTTTGGCTCGGTCTTGCAATGGATAGTGTGAACCCATTCGTTCTGCACTCAACTTTTTACAGTGTGTGGCCTATAGTCCTTGTCAACTACAATAGATTCTGAAAAAAAATGGACGGATTTGCGCGACACCTTTGTATTGTCTGGCCCATTGTGAACAGGTGCATGAACTCATTTATTTGTTAATTGTATTACGATATGGTACATGTCACAATAGTTAAATCCCTCTTGTATGTGTTTGTGAATAGGTAATCTTCTATCCAAACCCCTGACAACCTCGATGGTGGTATGTTATACCTTCAGCTCCCCGAAGTACGAGAGTATATGATCAAAGAGATGTTCCGAGCATAGATAAGGATAATATGTAAATAGAGGGGTCAATATTGCAAGGGGTGGAGGCCACCGAAAGCTTGGAGCATGTAGAGGAGCCAACATCGGATAACAATGATGGAAATACAAGAGTCCAAGAATTCTTTGAGAACAAGGTGGACTCGTCCTTTTGTGGTGACATGTCTATCGACCTTCCAGTCTATGCCGAGTTGTGTCAGGAGATTGATATGGGACTATAGGATACTTCATACTTGGAGCATCCACTTACTCAATTCGTTGAGTAATCGCTTATAAGGGTACATAAGATATGCATTTTAAGTAAGATTATTTTTTTAAGATTTATATTACCATGCTTTGTGTATGATTTAAATTGATTATGCTAACATCATTTTTTATCTGTGCAAGTGACCTTTGTGGATACTTAGATCATCAGGATGAGTCGAGGGATGAGTGATGAGTTGCAGGATATCTTCACGTGCATGTCTCTAGATCAGATAGTGAGATTCACAGACATGGCAGACTAGGAGCTGTCTCAAACATCATCAGGCCGCTCTATTAGATCTACTTCGGCGCGATCAGATGCTTCAACTTTGAGCAGACGAGGTCGACGCTCCAAACTTGGGCCAGATGGAGGGAGTGCTTTAGGGTCACAGGGATGCTGCAGAGATATGAATGCAGTGAGCCCGCGGTCGGCTTGGGATACAGGTGCTACTTCTCTCTCTCATGGCGGTTCTAGAGAGCGTGACTCAGGTGGTTGCTGTGGAGGCACGGACACGGTGTCTCCATCTCGTCGTTCTACTGGAGTTGCATCACCTTCAGGATTTGTCACACCTGTGGGAATGTCTACTCCAGTTACTCCATCTTTTGCTCAACTGTCCACAGGTGGCACCCCTATGGATGCTACTCTGATAGATACTACCCCAGTCGGTACACTAGATGTATAAGGGTCTCTTGGATATGCCTAGGAGCGTGGTCACAGGTGGAAGAGGACCCATCTTAGGCATACCCTAGAGGGGTATGCCTATCTTGTAGATGATAGGTCATGAGCCATCATCATGAATGATGAGGGGAGGAGGATGGCTTGCATGAGAGAGTTGTGCCAATAAGTTTTTCAGCACAACGTCTTAGATCATTGGAAAAACATACCGGAGGGGAGCAAGGACTACATAGTAGCATCCTTGCATGAGGAGTTTCCGATACCAGCCACAGCAGATAGGTTTTCTATAGGCTGGATGATGGAGTGCATGTGTATATATATGTCACACAGACGATCGGACGCATGCAAGGCACTCAAGAGTGGGGTTGCAAAGCCCGAGTGGCTAGATTTAGATGATTGGCACCAACTGAGGGAGGAGACTACAAATTCTCCACGACGTTGGAGTCAGCAGTGTGAGGCAACGAGGGCACGACTAGAGACCAGAATGGTCCATCTTGGGAGTGGTGGCCACAAGACATATCTGGAGGACTTATAAGTTTTTTTTAAATTTTTCTTGCTTATTTTTTTACAATATCCTTTGTACCAACAATCATGTTTCTAACAATTAGTATTTTATTTCCTTTGCAGCACTCCATTACAAATCATGATCCGACCGGCCTTGAGACTCAATATGTAGAGAGGCACGATCTCACTGCATTGATTGACCGATTATATAGATGCGACGGCCCTATAAATCACTCATATTTCTTGTCTATAGTTACCATGTTTAATTAGAATGCATTATTGTATAGTGGACTGATGTGTAGTTATTTCTTTTTTTGCAGAGTCCATTCGATGCTCCTTTGCGGCGGGATGAGCTTTCGGATGTGAGGATCTATAGCTCGCCCTTGGATCCCTGGAGCTCACACACCCTTTTTTTTGTCACCTGATCTGTGTAGACATTTTTTATGTAGTAGTGATATCTTGCCATGATTGTACCAGTTGCTTTCATTATGCGATCATGCATTTATTTCATGTATCAGTGTTATGATTTAGGTACACTTTGTCTTTATTTACATGAGCATTGTACATAGTGTATAAACTATTTTGTATGGCCCAAATAAAGCACATAGTGCTATATGTGGCATGGCAGCTTGCTGCCGTGCTACAAATTTTTTCCCTCCTATTATCATCACTATTAGCGTCACAAATTTACATGTATGCGTCGTTATTTATGTCGGTATCAACGTCGCTGATACTGACGCAAATAATGATGTTAATACCGACTGTTCTATGGCGTCGCCAATAACGACGCTTTTTGCGACGACGGGGGCAAATTTCTTTATTTACATTTTCATCGCTTTTAACGTCGGTATAAGGCCTATATTTTGTAGTGTTAGCATGGAGTGCTCAAAAAAGGTGGTCTTTTTTATTTTTTCTTTTGAATTTAGACCCAACATAAGAATTCTCCAAAGTAAAAGCTTTTTTCCCACTTGATTCCTCTCTAAGCTCATGGTACTTTGATCTAAGTTTAAGAGACTCTCTCTCTCTCTCTCTCTCTCTCTCTCTCTCTCTCTCTCTCTCTCAAAATCAATCAATTGATATATCAAAATCAAGCAACAATCTCATTTTAGTGTAGTTAGGATCAATGCATAAGATAAATATGCCATATGTGATTGAGTGTCAAATGAGAAAACTCTTATCAAGGAGTATAAGTTAAGAAGGAAAAAGTGGGAATGTTTCTTGAAGATGAAGGAAGGGGAAGCAATGTGGCTAACTTAAAAATCTCACCCAAGTTTAGTGATGTAGAGTGTCAAAAGATATCAATAGGTATTGTCTACTACTATAGGATCCATATATAGGGACTTGACAATGAAAAAATACACAAATTCTCCAAAACGTTTTTTAACATTTGTTTGTGTAAGGTTTGTATGTCAAATGCTAGAAGGAATTGTAGATGACTAGAAACATTCATTAATGACAACTCTAAGAGATAATCTCAATGATATCAAGAAATCTTGAAGCTCTAGAGAATTATTTTTAAAGACGAAAACTATTAGAATGGCTATGAATGCTACAACACCAAATATTTCAATGGCATAAAGAATTTAGGGATAGAAAGAACTTTAAAGCAACTTGAGATAGATTGAAGAGACATGCATTGACATTGCGTTTGGGTAAATGACAACTACACATAAGGGTTGCAATTTGTGATGAGGTCAAGGAATTGGTGGTGCCTTTTTGGACAAACAATACTTGTATCTCCCCCTTGCCTGTGGGGTGCAATCGTAAATCTATGTGCACACCACATGGGTTCAACATAAGGGATTGCTCAAATACCAACTTTATACATTTTTCATATACAAAAGGGTGCCATAAAAAGGACTATTTATAAATTGAATAGAAATGGGATGTGTTTTACCCAATGAAAATTCACACCAATTTTATACATTTTTCATATACAAAAGGGTGCCATATAAAGGACTATTTATAAATTGAATAGAAATGGGATGTGTTTTACCCAATGAAAATTCACAAATAAGGATTTTTATAAATAGGCCTTGAACACATGTGATTTATAGGATATACATACATTGAACCCTTCAAGGTCTCCCCAAATAAAAGGAATGTGTGTTAAATGAATTTCGGGAGAATCTTTTTTCCATACACATTGTATCTTCTTGAGCAACACTAGGTTATTGTTATTTTTAGCATAGGGTTTAATTTTCTTGGCTTTACTAGTGGCTAGTAATAATCATGGAATGCCTTGCTTGTGTCCAGCCTTTTGTATGCAATCAAGTCTCAAAGAATGGCGACCTATAGTTGAATCTACCAATATGGTAGCATATAGATGGCTACCTAAATGATAGGATATGTGTAGCCACTTGCATGGTTCCATTTGGAAAACTCCCAATAATATAGTTGTCACTAGGATGGTTCCTACATACATAGCTTGGATACTACTAACATATCTTCCTCTAGCTTGGATTATAGTAACACGCTAACTACTAGCTTAGTTACTACAAGCCTCAAGAGGTTCACTCATGAATATATGCGTCTACCATGTGGGTTCAAAGTAAGGGATCTTAAAATATCATGTTTATACAATTTTTACATATAGAAGGGTATCATATAAGGGGGTTGTTAATGGATTGAATAAAAACGGGTTGTATTTTATGTAGGGAAAGTTCATAGATAATGATATTTGTAAATATGTCTTGAACACATGTGATATAGAGGATATATATATAGTGAATCGCCCGAGCTACGAGCGTGGATGCTACTAGAATCTAACTTTCTACTAGCTTGAATGCTACCAACATGATAGCGACTAGCTTGGTTTCTACAAGCTTCATAGTTATGTGCAATTAGTAGCTTCATAAATATGTGTGGATGTATTCATGCTACCATATAGGTAGGCTCAAGGGGTCACTATATGTAAACCCTTTGTATCACATGCATTCAAAGGATATTAGAAAATACCATTTCTTTACATATTGTAAGATAATAAAATGACCCCTTTAAGAAACTTATTTTTTTTTTCAAATTGCAATTAAAAAAGCCCTCATATAAATATAATGATGTAAGTTTTACTAAATAAAATAACCCTTTTGTTAATTGCAGGTGCTACACTTACATTTTTTGAGGTGACTCCTTGAGTGGGTAGGTAACGATACTATGCTAGCATATGGCTTGATAGCTAGCAGCTTGAAAGATGCTTGTAGATACAATTATTCTATCATATTGGTAGATAATACTATTCTACCATATAGCCTAGTAGCTACTCAATAGCTAGCAACAAAATAGATGTCCAAGAGTATGAGTGTGCTACAATACTACTAGGTAACACTACGCTACATATAGCTTGGTGAATAGCATCTTCATAGATGCATGTGGATACCACATAGGTACCTTCCAATTTTCTACCATTTGGGTGGCATTCAAACTACTAAATACTCTCTAAAATGATTTGTAGGCTTCTTTTGTATAGGTACATTGTAGTTTGCTAGAATTCCTATCTAGTAGCATATTGATTAGCTAGCTATGTATATAGAAGCATAGTTGAAGCTACCCAATTGGCAAGATATTGGAAGATAGTTGTATGATGGAACACAAACATGACCTATACAGTAGCATAGGTACCTCTAGGTGGCTTCTAGTTTGATACCTATGTGTATAGCTTAAGAATGGTGGCATGAATCTATAATGGTGGTTGCTAACTATCTAGTAAGTTCCATCTTGGCTAGCTACCACCATCATGGGAGCTACCATTCTAGTAGTTGGGAATCAAAAGAACTAAAATGAAGGTGAAAAACCCTTTGCAACTTATTTAACACTGTACTGAATGTATGTGGGATACTTGGTTTCTTTCAAAGAGAGTCACCTAGATGTGAAGTTTTACCAACGAGTCTTTGAGAAATTGAAGCCTCACTTCATTATATTCTGTAGGATATATACAAACGTTGTTGCATAACACATGTGCGAATGTCATACCTAAGGGATGCTCTAAATCCATTAAGGCAAGCCTTTTTGGTGTGCATGGGGAAGGTGTGGCTACAAGTGTGATATTTATGGACCTATCTATGGAGCAAATGATAATAATGCATGTGCACAAACTATCTCAAGCATAACTTTGCTATGGGAATCAATTGTATGTTTGAAGTCTATTGATACCTCCTACTATTCACTAAAGTGTCTAATGGGAACATTATCTTATGGGCTTGTAAAAATACCTCAATACCCAAGGGAGGAATCACTTACTAAGAAATAATTACAATCCCTATATTTGAGGATGTAAAAAATGGAAGCACTAGTATTGGTAAAAGTAAGAGGAGAGAAGTTCTTTCATTCAAGTAAATGAACTTTAGGGAGTTGTTAATTATATTTAAGGATCACTAAAGAAGTTTATACAACAAATTTCATTTATGAATGGCAAGCAAAGTATCTCAAGGAGTTTATACTTCATTTTCCTAAGGATGTGGTGCTATGTGTAGTGGAATTGCTAAGGATTACCCATTGAAAGAATAGAATGGGATCAAAACCATCCATTAGTACTTTGATCAAGTTACAATTTTTGTTCACATTATTTACATGTGAACTTTTAAAGTGGTAAAAAAATACTATCACTTCTATACATGTGATGACAAAGCTCATGATACCCTTTTTGTTCAACATTGTCTTATGCTACTCCATGAATGGTTGAAAGAGCTTGGCATACCACTCAGGAAACATTAGGTGTGGTTAGATGGGGAGCTTTAGAGTTCAAAGCAAGGAGATTTTTTTACTTTATTGCTTGATATGGCTCACTTACATAGGTTAAAATGTGACATCATTTTTTAAGTTTAGGTCATGGGAAAGGCGATGACAAGGTAGGGGCTATCATGAAAAAACATGGTAGGGTAGGGGATGCCATCAAAAATCATCTCACTCATGAGAAACTAAAGCCTAATGGGATAAATTTGCAATTGCAAATTATGTTTTTTTATTTTTTAGGGGGGCCATGTCTAAGGGGGATGAATCTACATACCCATCAAAGGATCAAAAGGATCAAAAGTGTCTCAAGTGTTTTGGGAAAGCAAGGTAGATGAAGTGGATAGACATAAGATATGGGTTTCTAGGCCTCTTGGGAGTGTGTAACCTATAAACCCTCATATAACATTGGAGATGATAAATGGTAAAGAAATTGATGATCCAACTTATGAAGGAAACCATGATGCTTTAAGTAATACAATCCATGTCAAGAATAATTTTGATGTCACAAGGCATGAGAATGATGATCTAGTGGCTTTCTATGTTCTTAAATTTGTGCAAGAAAGGACCCACATTGATTCCCCGATCAAGAACACATGATGGGGGAATGCCATTGCCCACCATTCATTTGTGGTAAAGGGGGTCTGATGCAAGAAAATGGTTGAAAATCCCTATTTATACAAGCTTATGAGTTCCAATCCTTAATTTTATATTAAATTCCACCTTGTGCAAGCAATGAAGTTCCAAATGAAGAGAACAATATCTAGTACATTTTTTATGTCTCATGATGTATATGAAGCCATTAACAATAACACTCCCTTTGACATGTAAAACTTCCTTGCCCATGTTAATGTAAATTTCTTGCAATGATTGTAAAAATTCAAATGATTAGAGAACCTTGAAAAATTCAACTTACATATTAGCATTTCCATGTACTTCTTTTAAAGAATTGATTAAAAGACACTGCTTATCTACATTGCCCATGTTAATGTAAATTTCTTGCAATGATTGTAAAAATTCAAATGATTAGAGAAGCTTGAAAAATTCAACTTACATATTAGCATTTCCATGTACTTCTTTTAAAGAATTGATTAAAAGACACTGCTTATCTACATTGTCTATGGAAATCAAGCTCGAAGGAGATCTGAAAATAATCATAGGTAAATAATTTAGTATAATATACTCTTTTGAAAATAGAAGAAATATAAAAGAACTTACTTGTCATGATATAGAATCATAACAAGCTCCAAGGTATCAAAATCTTGATCATTTGTGAGAACAACTACTAGCAAGTTCGTAACTTCCAACTATGTGATAGACATTGCTTAAATAGGGAACCCATTCCACAAGCTCATTACTACCACAACAAATAATTTGGTAGCTATCACAATAAAGGTGGTAGTTACTGATTGAATTTTATTAGACATTACTTAAAATAGAGAACACTTGTCACTCAAAACATGTGCCTTCTAGTTCATTGTTAGTAGGGCTACATGTCCCAGATGGCTAATGTGTTGGTATCCATACCAATTGTATGCCACCAATAGCTACATGTGGCTAGCCACAACTTGGACTAGATAGCATAACTCAAAGTTATGGCTAGCCACCACAACTTAGCTTAGACAACACATTATTTGTTAAACGTACCAACTCTAAGTTAGTAGCTATCACACGTAAAGTGGTAAATACTTCCCACAAGCAAGGTGGTAGCTACTAATGTGTTGGCATCTATATCAATTGTATTTTGATAGCTATCACAAATAAGGTGGTAGTTACCACATGTAAGCTCATAGCTACCAGTGTGGTGGTATCTATTAACTGTATGTTAGTAGCTATCACAAATACCAATTGTTGTGAGTTGGTAGCTATCACAAGTAAGGTTGTAGCTACCATAAGTAAGGTGATAGCAAGGATGGTAGCTACCAACTGGCAATGGCATGCTACACAAGTCAGTTGCTGCCATCAATAAGTTTCTTTTTATAATGCATAGAGTGTAATTATATACTCTTAAAACTTACATAGCCACAAAATAGCAAGATGTCAAGACCATCAAGTATTATGCCTTAGACAAGCCTTTACAAAAAACCTTAAAGATTTTATCCACTATCCTAAAGCCTCTAAGAGTAGCCAAGTATTCACTCCTCTATTGAGAATGGTTAGCTTAGCAAGGACAACTCACTAGGTCATATGAGGTCCTTACCATCTTTCCAAAAATCCCTTATCTTGGATTGGTAGGCTACAAAGATGAGTGCCTCAACACCAATAATTGTCTATATAGATGGTTTGTGAATGAGCATTGTCTTTGAGAACTTTGCCTTGTCCATCCTAGATTGTCTTTAGGGCCCTAAAAAAGACATTATCATGTGGATATCCTATCAAACAACACGCCTCTTTTAGTTGAACTTTTGTAGCTTCAACTTGATGTTTTTATATATCTTCAAGCTAATGCTCCACCTTTCTAAGAAGATAATGAAGAATACTATCACTAGGGCAAAGATCAAGAACCAATATAATGTTTTCCCTAGCATGCTCACATCCATCATGCACTCATCTCCTACTTGCATTGTGAGTTCTACCATGATGCTAAGCTAAATCTATAATGTCCTTGATGTATCTAAGCCATGTTTTTATTTAACCAAATTTTTTATTACTAGTTTCTATCCAAGTGTCCCAAAGCTATTGATGCTAGGAGGCATATGCCACTGTGGATTCCATGAGACCACTATGGATTTCGTGAGGTTTTGCGATGGATTCCGTAAAACTATATTTATTTGTCAGGGCTCGTATACAAGGTGGATTCCTTGTGTGAGAAGTTGTAATAAAGGATTCTTAGCCTAAACTGATTTAGCCCAATTCTAGCCTATGAACATGAAATTGACAAGAAATTGGCAAGAAACCATAGCTAGAACTGTCATTAACTATGAAATGAAATGGTTACAATGGAAGAAACAAACCAACCTTCTTGTTCCAAAATAGCATGATCCCAAATTTAGTGGCTGCTCCCTATTTATAGGTAACCCTAATCTAATCCTAGCAAGCCTTAAAATTCCTACATTACAAACCATCCCTTCCCGAAAAAGCTTTGTCCTCAAAGCTTGGGAATATAGAAAGAATTACAATGAAGGTTATGGCTATAAACAGCTAAAAACTGTCCAAACAGGGCTGATGTAGGAGAATGGTCATAACTTCTGAAATACATATCAGTTGTCAGCATATGAGATGTCATAATGAAGTAGACATCATATAGTATCCTCCCTAATCATAAAGCTTGCAAATTGACTGAGATAAGTCAATTTATTTTATGACAGAAAATTTGGACTACAAGCTACCCTATTTTTGGAATGCACTTTTCCATATGTAGTAACCATAGGAAAATCCTTAAAACTATAGCATCCATTTATGAGTTACTACCTTGTAGGAAATACTCCAAATAAAGATATCAAGTACCCTCGAGATCAAAAGGAAATCGCTCAAAATAATAGTCACAATCATGGGTACCTATCCAAGAATCATGCATATCATCTATACCTCCCGGGTCAAATGGGAAACCACCCAAGAATTCATGATTACCACCATGAATACTAGGATCATAGGGAAATGAGGCATCCGAATCATATGACATGTCAACACCATGATCATATACATGAGAATCAAAAAGAGTATGATCAACTATACGTTGATGTATCTCATCATCATATCCTCAAGTAGATCGTCATCATATGAGTATACATTCTCATCCATTTCTGCAAATAACTCTCTTTGTAAGCCATCATCACTTATCTCTACATCCTCATGCACATCATTATCTATTAAACACTCTTTTGCACTTTGATCTTCATCTTCTTGACTATCTTCATGCTAAAATTCCTGCTCTAAGTCTTCTTGTTCTTCAGCTTGGTCCTCTTCCACATCTTCTTCATTGTCATCCTCTTCTTGAGTGTTGTCTTCTTCATTAGCTTCCTCATTTTCATCTATGCTGCAACCTCCTTCAGTTTGCATGGTATACAATCTTGCATTAGTTACCATAGGCTAATCATAATGATTTCCTGCATTATATGGTTCATGATGTCCATGATCAACTATTGTGGCTAGAAATAAGACATATGATACTCATCCTTATGAGATTGCTCTTGAAAGCATTCATGACAACTGCATTTGACATTGCAATGCTTCCCATAAACATAGGCATCCTCATAGGTATCAGTATGAGTGTGCTGCCCAAGGTCATTTGGATAAGGTTCCAAAGAAGAAGCATATCCATCATGCAAATAAGACCCACCAAAATAACCTTGCTGCTACTCATATGCATCGTGCTGATGATTAAGCATAAGAGTCCATATAATCATTATGCATATTCTCAAAAGAACCACAATAACCATTGACTTGACAAGGAGGACTGCATACATGGTTCTCATGGACAAATCTATCATAGACATAACCATTTCGTTGATGCTCGAAACCATTTGGAAGTGGATGACTTTGACCATCTTGGCATGAAACATGATATCCATAATGCACAAAAGAACTCATAAAACTCTGCCCATTTGAAGAGGAAGAGGCATAAGGTCCATAGTCATCATATCCATAGATTGGAGTATCATGGGAAATACTTCTATATACATCAGTGCCATTCTCTTTTTCATGAGAAATACCATATGCATAAGCATTTTGCTGAAATCTAGGCGCTTGTTCCATGCACCTATCAACAAGAGACACAAGCTCTTCAACTTTTATCTTCATTTCCTTGACATCTTTGACCAAACTGTCCATTGTAACCATGATGTCCCAATTATATCCACTGTTTTGGCCATAACTTGAGAAATATGAACCCGAATGAGGTGTTTGATAGCTCTAATTGAAGCCCACAATGTCTAGCTTCAATTAGAAATCTTGGTTTTAGTTTTGGTGTACCAATACCCGATTCTGGAAATGATTCTTTAATCCTGTCCACAATAGACATCACCCTATTTTACCCTGTTTGTGCCTTGTTTTGATCAAAAATCAACTTCATACCAACTCCAAAGCCTAGATCAGCATAATAGGCATTTGATAGGGTCACTTAGGCATCAAATGACCTTTGTAGTCCCCTGCTGCTCCCATTGATCAAGAGTGTAGGAAGATTCCATATCTTCTTGCTATGCTTGAATCATTGAGTTAGAATACTAACCATTGCTGAGCTTGAATACGTGAAGTAGATAATGAGTCCTTGAAGAGTCTTAAGCTGAAATCCCCATGATTTGAAGAAGATTCAAATGGAATTTAATGTTGCCCTACTGATTCAAGACATTCAAGAGAGATAGAATGCTTGAAATCTCTATGGTATGCTTGGATGTTTACCCAAGAATGGTAGTAGAAGTCTCACTGATAGTCCCTAGACTGAAATGGAAGAAGCCCCTTCAAATGGCCAAGGTATGACCAATATTTTGAAGAAATTCCATCATACCCTGATGTCTATTACTCCAAGAGTGCTTGTAGGTATGAAAGTCTCTTCAATGATGCAAAAAGTTAAGGAATGATGCTTGTAACCCCTATAAATTGATGAGAGAAGCCATCATTGATGCCAAATAAACCAAGTCTTCAAATGAATTTGAAGATATAAGCTACTGTCCATAAAACTTCCATAGCTCAACTTGCAAGAGCTTGAAAGAAAGGAAATGCCTTCAATCTTGGTCCATTGTTTGATGCAAAGAGTAAGGGCGATTCCCAGGGATCTCCATGAGCAAAGAATACTTCAAAATTTGAAAAAGAGCCCTGACATTGAAGAGCTTTCCAATGCCTATGCTATCCACACCTTCAATGAAGAAGAAAAACTCATTGCTCTCCTCCTCTAGGGGTGTATCCAATGCAAGGAGGTAAATTGCCAATGCGCAATCACACTCCACGGAGACTCCATGAGATCCAAAGGTATTGTACTTGGTGCACTGCCCATGGGAACAGTGCATACTTTGTGCGAAGGATCCACGTGGGCCAGACACCTATTCACCACTATTTGGTGATTCTTCCATGCTTGACATACCATGAGCTATTCTAGAGGCACCCAAGTTGTGTCAGATCCCTCGATGATAGCAATGATGCTCACAAAGTCCTCCAAAACATGAAGTGGGGGATCCAGTGATGAGAGCACACTTTCAAGGTTGAAGTTCTTAGAGAAAACTATAAATATCTCATCACCCTGGTTGGCAAAACAATCTCATGGATCCACTCATTAAAGTGGGTGAGCATCCATCATAGCAAGTAGGAGGGATGTGATGGATGTAAAGAGATGAAGAGAGAAAGTGTGAAATGAAACAATGAAACAAGAACTAAACTAGCTTTACCTTAAAAACCTTAAGTTTTAAACCATTAAGGACTGTTTGCATATGATATTTAAGTATGGCTTTACTTAACATCTTTGTAAATTTCACATACATATGTAAATGTATCGATGTGGAAAGTGTATAGCAAGTGTATAATTTTACATAAATACCATAATTTTTAAATATTACAAGTTTGCAAGTGACAATACTCTATTGGCAAAAAAAATAAAAATTTACAAGTGTTGGATATTTCAACTTGTGGTGTTCGGATTTTTAGGGAGACTCTACAATTTCTAAAATATATGGAGCCACACATTTTCAACTGGTAATAGTATCCTTAGCTCGTGACTTCGAATTTTCTTACCATCTAGTTTAAAATAGAAGCTAGCACGTGGATTCAACACTAACATTGTAATTTCCTGGCGCATTATACTCAAGGGCCAATCATCCTCCATTTGCAACACTTGGGGCTCGCGGCCCTCACAAATGACAATAACATCCACAGTTGCACTTTCACGTATGTCTTGATTAAGGCGCAATCATTCACCCTTGAGCATCCTCCATCTATAATACTTGAATACTAGGCATGAAGTTTGTTGTGTGACAAAGTACTTGTAATTGGAAAAGAAAGTTAGCTTATCCATCCCAAAGTACTAAGATAATAGTCAACTAAGAGAGAAATTTTACCTGAAAGCCATGTCCCTTGTCGTGACTCGACACTCCACTATGCAGGATTGTGAGTCATTTTTTATGTCCAAGTTTTGCCTAAAATCCTTGTTACATAATCCTCCAATACACTTTTTATGACGCATGTGTTTTTGGTACATCTCAAACCCTTACATTCCTTGAACAAATGTGTGAAAATTGCAATTGGTATGAACTAGCTTAGATGTACATTCTTTGAGCCAGTGCTTGGCTTCATAGAGTTCAATATGTCTACTGAAATTTTTGCAGTACACATGCAAAATGTCGCTACTATACAATGGCCATTCTATGCTATTGAGATTTGGTATGTGCATAGACTCAAGGGTTCTATATTCTTGATTGCCCTTGGGCAATATATACTTCGAGTCATAGAAAAAGGCAAGGTCCTCTACAAGCTGCTTGGCTATATGCCCCTCAAAGAGCAATCTACCAATTTCGAGGTGGTAACACTTAAAAGAACCTGTGAAACTCTCGGCATTTTACCACTCACAGCAATTCGAAGGGTATACTTTTGTAAATACAAGACATGTAGTTACATAGATATCATGAAATTTTTCATTCTCAATGAGTTGCAAATACTTACTGTTTGCAATGTTTCATTGAAAGGGCACAATGAGCGCAATATATATTTATTTTTGCATGAATATATGTTGTACCAACACCTATGTTACAAGGTGAAAATCAACAATCCTTTGTTTGAGAGCTAAAATTTTACCCTTCCAGTGCTCTATTTTGTCTGGATTATTCTTATTATACTTGCAAAACTTGTCATCAAATGAAGAGCATACGTAAAAATCTGATAAGAATCAAGAAGACCATTGAGAACAATCTATGCAAGTGAACTGTCTAGTAAAATCTCATCTACAACAATCTACTCCTTAAGACAATTGATCTTTGTAAAAAATTATCCATTGAGTCACCTCCATGCATATATTCACCTTCTATTTGGTTAAGTATGTAAGCAATATGAGCCTCATTTCTTCCTTGATACAAACATGTATGATTATCTCAAGCATCCTTAATTATCTTACATGATTGAATATGTGAAATCATGGTACTCTTAATAGACAATGCAATCAAAGCATGAACCATTATATCTCTACAATCCCAATAAATTTGCTCAAGAGTAGGTGGTGGTAGTGCTCTAAGTATTAGCTAGAGCAAAACTTAAACCTGTAGCATCTCCAATATCAGCTATTTTTGTTGCTTTTGTTGATGCACTTGTAGCTTCTAAAACACCATCGAGACATCTTTCAATTCTATGTACAATGTTCCAAAGCCCTATACAACCAATACATGATGCATTATATATGCCCACAGTGGATGTTTGGTTACATTCAACTTGTCCTCAACAATCAATATATAGAATACGTCATTGTTTCTAGCCATGTCCATTAACTATACTTGATGCAAAAGCTACCTATATAGAGGAAATATACACAAAACCAACATGTTCTATATAACATAGTACAAATGAGACTATAGAAATGATTGATATAAAAAAGTTTACACAAAAGGAGGAAGTAGACTATGCAATACTCGTAATAGTGCAAAAGGAGTCCAAAATAACTTGAATGAAAAAATCAAGCTGAGGATGTTGAAACCTTTGGCTAAGAGATTGAAGTCTACTCTCATCACAATTCTTAGATTTAGGGTTGTAAGAATGCAAGTACATAGCTTTGAGGACAAGAAGCTTAAGAGAGTGCAACTCAAGCTTTATTTAGAGTGTCAATGGAGAAGATTTACAATGCTCAATATGCCCTAAAAGTGAACAAACATATATATATAAGGCTAGGGGAAAAGAGACCTTCTAAATAGGAAAAAAAGTTCCATGATTATTCTAAGTGTGTTCACACAAATGTAGTAACATTAGCAAGCGTGAATACGAAGAAAAATAATGCAAAAGATTGCTGATGTTAAATAATAATTAGATGTATAAGTGGCCTTTTTTCTTATATAAAAAATTCATATTCACCATTAAAAGGAAATAAAACCCAAAAAAGTCAAAAGTTATATAGATATATATATATATACATATATATATATATATATATATATATATATATATATATATCTCTCTCTCTCTCTCTCTCTCTCTCTCTCTCTCTCTCTCTCTCTCTCTCTCTCTCTCTCTCTCTCTGGGAAAACCCCATCTTAGTTTACATAAACACCCATCATATAAATTAAGATAACAAATAAACAGTCTATTTACTACTTTCTAGTTTATATCTAGAACTAATGTGGACAGAAATATTTCCAAGTATTGGCCAAGATTACCCTTGCATAATACTGTACTACCTTCCTCCAATTATGAATAATTCTATTGACAAACATTGTCAAGTATCGGCCAACATCACCCTTGCATATTGTGCAAACTTCCTCGAGTTATGAATAATTATATGTGGAAGAGGAAGTTACATTTTATGTAAAAATAAAACTTGCCATGACAAAAAGTACTTGGAATTGCCTAATATGAAATTTAGGCATTGGTATAATGGAAAATTAATCTTTCTACTTGAAAACTTATAGGTAGTAAGAATGAAAACCCAATGCCATTAAGAGCATATCTACAATTTAGTCTAATTTCAGAGGGCTCTAATTGTTTTTATTCTTACCATTTAAAAGTGTTTAATTGATTTAGGAGTTAATAGGAGAAGTATTTCTGCCCATATATACGTTCTACTTTTCACGTTGAAAACGTATGGTTATGATACTCAATATATACCATGTTGAAAGACTATTCTAATGAGCCTATGGGCCTTATACATTCTCCACTTGTGCAAAGGCATAGGGAGGATAAGCATGGTTTGTGAAGAAACTATCATGTGTGAGTGATAAATGACAAAGTATGATAATATATACGTATTGCTGAACAAATACACCTAACTACTTGCTCACCATGTGGAGTATGGCCACTCCGTTTTCATAATGTAATACAAAGTGCAATATTGTAGCATCGAGTTAGCCACTAAACTAAACTGTGAGATGAAAGCTCATTGTTAGCTTTGCTATGTTACTAAAAGCTCTAGCATTAACATAGAGCAAGATTAAGACCAATACATACAAAGTTTGAAAAAATTCACCATTATGGGTGAGATTTTGTTACTTTTTGAGAGATTCCAACTTACCAATCCTTTCATTGATTTTGTTTTTGGTATCTTGATAATGTTTCAACCTTTCAATTTTCTTTCTAGAGAGCACATTAAGCATAAATACTTTGCTTTCTTCCAAGTAAGTAGATTACTTCTTTTTATTTCCCAAAATTTTTAAATTAACAATTTGCATATACTTTTGTCTCAACACCTTCCTTTTGCACTTTGCATAAAAAAAATTTAACTTTTATGGATGATGGATCTATATAAACATTTGTGAGGGTGAATCCAATTATACAGTTCATAAGGTGCATGATGACCAAGTCCTAATCTCTTTTTACATCCACTAGTGGTGGGTCCTCTTCTCTTGGTTATCACCAAGCCTTCTATTAATGATGGATCCACACTTTGCAACCCAAATATGAATCCAAGTCTATTTGAATATATAGTTTTAGGATACCATATGGTTGATTTATCTCTTCTTACACCCACTAGTTGTTGGACCTTTTCTCTAGATTTATTACCAAGTCTTTAAAATATAATATGTCGATTGATACCTTGCAATCGAAAGATTGACCAACTTCAAGGATTTTCAATCCGTTTACTTCTTTCCCATGAATTAATCACATATTTTCCCTTTCCAACATTCCATAGTCAATGGTATGTACCACTACAACCTTTGGCAAAATGAAAATCCATTCACTACTCATATACCTTTCAAGTACTTCTTTAATTTTGAAATTACTTATAAATTGAGAGGTAGAAATATTTATTTATTATATTTCAATTTCACACAAAGTTGCATGTTTTGATATTGATGTGCCACTACCTCTCCAACACTCTAGAATAGTTGATCATTAGGTCCAAGGTAACCATCATTAATGAGCCAATATGCCTAGTTATGTACCCACTTGAAATATCACTCAATGCTTGCAGATGGATAAATTTTAGCTTCTTCATTGTACAAGATAAATATACAAAGCTTAGCCATCTAATTTAACATTATTACTTAGAATGGGAAGAAAAAGAGGTAAGGTCACATAAGTTATGAAAATTCATATCTTCCCCAAAAAGGCCCCATGCATTGTATGACCTACAAATAGATGGACCATCAAATGTAAAGAGAAAACAAAAGTTGCCTTCGCTATCTCATTCTCGAAAATGCTTAATCATCGATCTTAAGTTACTCGAACTTATATAAGCTAATACATTTGTGATAGTTTAAAGGGAGGCATCTATAGCCATATGATTGTAGACAAGATTGGGTAGTTGAGGCGTGACTGTTTCCAACAACTTTGACAGTGAAATATTGCACTCTCAATGAAGATACAAAGAAAAATTATTGTACAAAAGGATACAAGCCATTGCAATAATTTATACTCGATAACGATTTCAAGTAGAGCATCATAGTGGGCCTAAGAAAGGAAGAATTGATCATTCATATTACTAGTGCTTCCACAAGGAAAATAGAAAAATGGTATGTAGGTGATGAAAGTTCAGCTTGTCATTTTGCGTCTGAAGTCCTCAATCTTTACCATGCCTCTTGACTGGTTTCACACGAGCACAATAAAGATCGTTTGAAGTTTACATCTTATCTAGCGCCATGGAGAATAGACCTCAAAATGTGCACGTAAAGAGTCTTCCAAATTCGATGCTAAAATACAAAGTCTATTTCCCTTCTGAGCGAGGAGAAAGAATGTTGCGTACATATTATTTTGAGAGAAGTTAGTAGAGACTTTATAACAAGGACTTTATAATGTTTTGCAACCATGATCAGTTTGTTGCATGGAAATACTCTTCCTCTTGCCACTAAAGACGTACACCAAAAAAAAAAGTTTAGAAACACGAAGGAACATGTTAAACTAACTGAGCACGGGAAGATTTATTCGGTTGACCATTTTAAGTTTCGGCTTCTCATACCTGAAAATGAAAAACCAGTGGGTGTATGGGACGTCAGGGTTCTAGAGAATTAAGATTACACAACCTTGAACCTTGCCCTATTTGAGCATGAACGTTTTTCTAAAGGGCAAACAGGACAGCACACTTAATGTTGAGTAATTAAATAGTTGTGCGGTTCTTATTCAAACTTGCAATAACATTCGCACATTCAAACTTATAACAAGCTAAGTTTCCCGATGTAAAGGTATCTCAAGCAATTCCGAACCTTAATATTGAAATTTCGGCCCACAAGCAATTTCAAAGGAGGACAGGAGAAAGGAACTGTTGTTATTAGACGATTGATTAGTCAAGGGTGTAATTAGGTGTAAGCTCCTCACGTCGCCGTACTACCTACTAGGCGGACTACTTAACCACCCCACGGTCTTTTTTATATCAGCCCGTTTGACCAAAAGTTTCGACAATATGTGGAGGTGCCATTTTCGATCTTAACATATCATTAATCATCTGGCGATGAGCATTGAGCAATGTTAAGTTTACAAACAAGCCAAGGAAGGCACGAGTAGTAAGTAGCAGGAACAGTACTACGGCTGATCAATAGCCTTGTACCGACCATATTGTTAGCTGGATGATGCCTATTCCATCGTTATCTGATTGGGCGCGGCACCTACCTACGGTGGTAGTTTATCAGTTAATATAGCTGCCAGTACTGCAGTGAAGGTAAACATAGATCGTTAATTGCCGCACCTCCATCATCATCAGCACCTTCCCACATCCGGTAGGTGTGATGGTGGCGCAGGACTCGTCGACATCTGATATTCATGACCAGTACTGTGCCAGCAGCAGCAGCACCGGATCATTAATATATGCGGCAGCGGGAGCTGGAAGGCGTTCGCCATCGAGGGCGCTGGCACAGTACTGCGTCAGGGCCGGGCACTGGAGGCCATGCGAGGACGAGAAGCTCATGAGCCTGGTCGCTCTGCATGGACCCCAGAATTGGAACCTCATAGCCGAGCATCTCCATTACCGATCAGGTACATGATTTACATGTTCGCATTACCACTGTGAAAACACCTATATAATTATATAATAGATGGAGATCGCATCGAGGTACTGCACCGTTGTACTATTTATACAAAATACGCCTCGGTTTAATAATATCCTGGTCTATCGATTCGTTCCCGAGCGGTGGCCGAAGAACTAAATTAGCCAAAGCCAAGCCAATTCGAAAATTAACGATGTTCTATGTGGCAAGGGTTCTGCAGTTTGCAAAATATGCCGAGGCCCGATTAGCTGGGAACTCTAGCTATTGATCATGAGTAATAGTGTTCCGAACAGACGATAGCCGGCCTGTGTGTACTTTGATGTTATGTGGACCCGTAGAGATCTAGCTAGTCAGTTACGATTTTGAAAGTAATTGATCCATCGTTGTGTACTCTTGATCAGAATCGATACAAATGTGAGGTTGTGGGGATGATCCGGATAATAATTGCTGACGACGCCTCTGGGATTTAATGTCGCGTTTTATATGTGCATATATTTGGCAGGAAAGAGCTGCAGGTTACGATGGTTTAATCAACTGGACCCTCAGATCAGTAAGAGGCCGTTCAGCAAGGAGGAGGAAGAGAGGCTGATGGCCGCACAAAGGGTGTATGGCAACCGCTGGGCCAAGATAGCAAGGATGCTTCCGGGCAGGACCGACAACGCAGTCAAGAACCATTGGCACGTTACTATGGCAAGGCAAGGACGCACGTCTCGGCCAGCTCGATCAGGGGACCATCATCATGATCATGATCAGCATGTCATGCTCATCGATAACGATGATGATATTGAGGTAATTAAAGATGGACGTCCTCCTCGTCAATATATAACTAACCCGCTGCAGCATGATCAGACGCTGAGCGCCCAGCAGCCTGGCACATGCGCGCGTCCCTGCTGGCGCCGCAACTCTAAGAATTACATCAAGATAGTTGACGAACACAATTACCAGAAACGCTCTCTTCCCACCAAATCAGGTAGCACCAGGCCACCCTCCAGTAGTAACATTGCTCCTGATCCTGTAGAAGGTCATCATAGCTATAAGTCCTTCCATCACCACCAAGAATCATCCTCGTCCTCACCATCGTCTTCCCAATTACATGCTGACGCGAGTCATTGTAGCTCGGATGTAATCAATAATACCGAATTTCAAGTCCTTCATTCCCGACCTAGTGATTTTACACGTCTACGACAACAAAAGCGAGGAGCAATGCGTAGCTTTATTGATTTTCTAGGTGTAGGAACTAGTTTTGACCCTTAGTTCCGCCTCCTCAATTATCAGTCTCGTAAGCGTGTCGTGTATTAGTTTTGTGCTGTAGTTGTCTGGTATTAACAATACTGTAGTATATTCGTCTCCTATCAATGACTATAATGTCGCTAAAATCATAGCAAACTAAGATTTCAGATCTAATATTGTCCAAGCACTAGATAAAGTTTGGAGTAATGAAAAGGTCATGCACATATTATGTGGCTTCTCATTAATCAACTAAATATTATTTGATGAAACTTGTATATAGAAGTGTTGTGATTATGATCTAGTAATAATGTGATCAATCAATGTCCCATGTATATCTTGTAAGCTAAAGATCTAGAGATTACCTTTATAAGGTGTGATAATGATATTATAGTTAGTGCACTTAATCTACAAACAAGTGAATAACAAAGGGGATGTCTTCTTCATGATATGTACCACCTTCCATGTGTGGTAGGCCGTGATGGAACATCTAGATCATCATTGCTCATATATGGTCTATTTGAGGATAAGGGCATGTTCTTCTTCCATAAGCTTGCCTTTAGAAACTTACTATTTCTCCAATTTTTGAATTGGATACTTCAAAATGAGGAGGTTCTATCCAAGTCCAAACAAAGTATGTTTACAAGCATTGAAGAGAGGTTAACTTAGCCACAAATATCTCTATTGCCTTAACTTTAGATGGAAGTTAAAACTATTATTGCTTCAAGCCTTATTGTCATGATGGGGATGAAAAGCATTGTTGCTCTACATTGAAAATATTTTCCTTGGCTACTCAAAGAGCTCATTTTTCATTTGAAAACATAGCCTCACCATTAGCACATTGTCATCAATCACATATGATAGTCAATCCTAAATCATAAAGTCTTTAGGTTTCGAAGAACGCATGCCAAATATGTATGCTTCCTTGTAACTTACATGCAATAAAATGTCTACAAATATCTATGGAGCCTTGTAACTCCCATGCAATAAATGTCTACAAATGTAATGTCCATTTTTGCATTTGAGTACCTCCTCCAAACATGTAAACCCTCTCTCACAAATCTATTATGTTTTGAGAAGATTGGAAATAGAAGGATTTTATTCTCTTTTTACCACAAGGATGTTCATTTACATTGGGGAAAAAATACTCTACACCTTGGAAACACCTATTTGTACATGCAATATGTGAATACACCCTTGTATTTTAATTATTACAAAAAAAAATTAATGTGACGCAAGTTTATCTCAAGGATTAGTTGGATTTGTTTCAAGAAAAAAAAGCCCAAGAACAATTCTTCTCTTGTGTAGGAATACACACTTTTTATGGTTTGTGCATGGCTATAGGAATCACCTCTAACTGGTGGGACATGTGTGTGTGTGTGTGTGTGTGTGTGTGTGTGTGTGTGTGTGTGTGTGTGTGTGTGTGTGTGTGTGTGTGTGTGTGTGTGTGTGTGTGTGTGTGTGTGTGTGTGTGTGTGTGTGTGTGTGTGCGTGCGTGCGTGCGTGCGTGCGTGCGTGCGTGCGTGTGTGCGTGTGTGTGTGTGTGAGAGTGTGTGTGTGTGTGCGTGCGTGCGTGCGTGCGTGCGTGCGTGCGTGTGTGCGTGTGTGTGTGTGTGTGTGTGTGTCTGTGTGTGAGAGTTGAACTCCTACCATCATTTGGGATCCCTTTCTTCTCTTTCCCCATGCATGAGGATATCCTTTCATGTTCTTATAATAAGACCCCTCCCCCTCCTTTGTTACATTACCATCATTCTCTTCCCATGTAATATACTTGTTCTAGGGCCTATTTTATTCATGTAATAGAACTTATTTTAACTGAACATAACTATTGTAATAATCCCATGAATATATTACACCTCTTACGTAGCTTTGTCTCATTAGTTCAACTTCATATTGTATGAGAAACTATCGAGGAGGTCACTCATATATATGTAAGTAATACAAGAGTAATATCCTAAGTTTACATGTAGTGGTTGCACCACACACTCCCTTAATTTAGTATTGAAATACTACGATGAAAAAGAGGGTATGGCTTGGTTTGCTAGCATTGTTGATGGTTGTAGGAGAATTGTTAAGTTTTTTCTTTAAAAAAGCTGAGTTTTTGACATGTCATGCATGTTCAAGCTTCCTATAGAGACACAGTTTTATACCCATTTTTACATTAGAGTCCTTACTTCAAAATAAAGGTATTCTAATAGAGACATTCTCATGCATGCATATGTACGATTAGGAGGCTCTACAAAGTGTGCAAGTGAGGTATAAGGTTATCGAGATGCATTCAAGTTGTCTAAATAAGGATAAGTGGTAGCAGTCTTTGGTTGATACATATTATATAATGATGCTAGTCATATATACCATACGTAGAATGGATGAGGGAGTTGCAAATATGAAAATAATATGGATGGCATCGTGGATTGTGCAAAGGAGTTTAGAGTCTCCCAAGGAAATTAAAGACTCTATTGCAAAGCCTTGGTAAAAACCATTCAATGTATCTCAGAGAAAGGTATTGTTAAAATATGTTCAAAGGATATGGGTTATAGTCAATACACAACTACATACTATTGCATATCCAATAAATCCTAAGTATTGGGGATTTGACTTGTGGTGCAATAGCAAGGTGGTTACAAGTTTCTATATTGTCATCAACATGTTCTATGTAGATGACAAGATAGGATGTAAAGAATGTGTCAAGGAGATCCCAAGATTTGAGCTAAGAGAAGATGGATTTTCAAATCCCTTTGTGTAAGAGATGGCCAAGGAGCAACCACCAAGAAGTGGTGGGCTATGAATGTAGGGGATACATATCCACATTTGAGACCCCTAGTTGTCCATATGCTTCTACAATGTGCTAGCAACTCTAGCTTCAAGAAAAACTAGAGCACATATAAATATGTGCATAGTACAATTTGAAATAAATTATTGGCTAACTGGGTCGAGAAGTTGGTACACATGTATTACGATGCTATAATCTTACAAATCCTTGAGAGTAGAGACTATGAGAAGGATATGCCCCTATGGATGTATAGTTGTGATAACATTGAGATCAAGGCCTCAAGCTCTAATGGGGTCAAAAATTTTGATAGTGACAATCATGCCATTGCAACAGACATTGAGATTCAAATTAATCTACATGCTCGGGAAAGTTACTATATGTATATCCTCTACATCACATGTGTGCAAGGCCTATTTATAAATGTCCTTATCTATGAATTTTTCCTGAATAAAACATAACCCCTTTCTATTCAATCTTTATATTATACCCTTCTGTATGTAAAAAATATATAAAAGTGGTGTTTTAAAAATACCTTATTTTGAACCCACATGACACATATATATATTCATGAGTAACTTACCCAAGCCTACAGGTAACAAATGTAGATATTGAGGAGCAAGTGTGGGGTTTGGTCATCATCTACTGGCTCGTTTCTAATGAATCAGCCATGAATGGGCATTCATCAAAGATCCAACTTGGAGACGTGAGCTCCTACCATCGCGTGTGTTGTGCTGGGTTACGCCCCTGTCATCGTATGTATCCCCCCTCGCCAATTGTTCATGGCCGTCCCAAAGCTCCCCCCTAGTGGCACAATGTTTCTGCCCCTCCCCTCTACCCGTCGCTTCAATAGCTCTACCTATCCCCCCCCCCCACGTTCTGATCCAGTCCGGCTCCCTATCTCAATGCTACCTCCATCTCCCTCACCACTGCCCCGCCGGCTGAGTAACGGCCATAGATGCCCCTCATCCTCGGTCCGCCTACTCCCCCTCGCCTTCTACTTTGCTCTCCGCCTGGCCCCTAATCCCCCCCTCGTTTGGCCACCCACTTGCTCCCCCACGACAACCCCCCACCTGGCCACCCGCCTAATCCCCCCCCCCTCTTGGCCACCCTCCTGCCCCCTGCGACATCTTCGCCCCCCCTCCTCCACCTGACTCAACCTCTGCTACACATGTGGCCCTGACCCCGCCCAACAAGCCCAAACTCATGCTATGTTAGCTCGGCCTCCAGTAATGTCGAGCACCCCCCCACCGGCACAAAAGAGATTGCCCCTCCCCCCCCAGTTGCTCCCTCCCTCTGCAAAAACCTCCTCCCCCTCCCCTAGTAGCACACAAGTGAGATTGGTAGGTCCTTAGCAAGAAAGCCAATGGAAACCCATGGTCATACACCAGTGCATTCTATGAGTGCCCCCCCAATCAAACACCTTGCGTGTCGTCCTATCTGAGCAACAGCTCTTAGCCATCTGCGCCACAGAGCTGGAGCTTAAAGAAACAACGATAGGACATTTCCCATCCACGGCCTAGCTTTGGGATTCGCTTCACTCCACATTGCACATCAACACAGCATAGATAGCGGAGGCAGTTCTAATAGGTCAAGGGATCTTCATGGTATGACTTACCTCAGCGAACGCAGCACGTGAGCTACTGGCTAGCTCACCCTATGCCTCCACGAGGGGGGTCATTCATATGGTCTCTTAGTACAGTGGCTTCACAGTGGAGGCATTTGCACTCCACAACAGGTTCCTTAGACATGCAATCACCCTATTATTCCCCAGACTAGCGATAGAGTATCACCAGCTTATGGAAGACTTTGAATGGCTCTTCGGCACAATCCTTCCCACATCTTTCGTAGATGCAGTGACAACCGCAAGAGTCCCAAAGATACGAGTGGCAATGAAAGAGACAAAGAATATACCACAGTTTCTAGACATTGAGGCAGGCAAACGCTCCTTTAGGCACAATAGGTCATTGTGCTTGGGCAACCAGGGCAGTGCCTACATTGCCATGACTTTGGGCATATGGTGGCAGAGTGCACGTTCTTTGGAGCTAAGGCGGCTTTGTCAACAAGCCCACAGGTGGATGTGAATGGCTTTATATGGGTCCAAAGATATTAGAGAGGGAGACAACAGGAGGGCTGCAACAGCCCCTCAAACATAGCCACGACAGCAGGGTGCAAGAGGGCGAGCATCACCCCCTCGGTAGAGCACCACATGGCCCCCCTCACCACCCCACCTAGTAGGACCACATGCCCACACATCCACCCCCCCACGGAGGTGCCACAGGCCACCTCACCTAAGGGCCCACATCCCCCACCCCCCCTCCCACATTTTTCCCCACCCCTAGTCCACAACCCCCCTGTACAGAGCTATTGCCCCCCCCCCCCACCCCTGCCGGGTGCATTCGGCCACCCCACCATCTCTAGATCCTCCCTCTCCCCACCATCACCCCCATTGTCCAATCCCCCTAATCCCCACCCAGCATAGGTGACCACCCCCCACCCACAGTAGGTGAGGAGCCCCACACACCGTCATCCTCCACTCGCTGGCAGTCTAGCTTCCCCTCCCCACGCAACAACTAGTTCATTCATTCATGCTGCCAGTCGCACTTTCCCAAGACATGCACAGTTGCTACCACATGAGTTTTCTTGTAGTGGGCCATGGTCCTACTTGAGAGTTGCGGAGCATGGAGAGTTTCCACTCCCCTTGGAGGTGGGAATCTTCGTGGTATGCAAGTCTAGGAGCGAAAAGCTCCACCTACTAACACCATCGGATGGACCCAACTATGCATTTTTCTTTCAAATCTCTCACACAAGAGACTAGATGATGTCTCAAATAGGGGAGGAGGTGAAGAGCTAGGTGTGACAAACCACATCTCCCAATGGATGGGAGGTGGAC
Organism: Lygodium microphyllum; assembly: GCF_053477565.2. Lineage (NCBI taxonomy): Eukaryota > Viridiplantae > Streptophyta > Polypodiopsida > Schizaeales > Lygodiaceae > Lygodium > Lygodium microphyllum. The sequence goes on from NC_141142.1 coordinate 12,276,620, forward strand.
TGGCACTTTTTTCCAAGCAATGGCCAGGTTGCATGATGGACATTAACTGGTGGGCTGGGGTCGACGTCCCTCATCTGAGCATTATCTTTCGAGCCCCTTCGTAGTGGAGAGCACCGATGGATGTGATTGAGTGGCCTTTAGTACAGGCAGCCTGTTTCTACTAGTGTACGAAGTCTTGCCTCTCTCAACATGGTTGATGAATGCCCTAGTGGTTCCACAAGGCGCATCCATTACCCCATGGTCCACCACTCAAGGGCCACCATGGGGGAATGGAGTTCACCTTCCAAGCCAGCAGCAAAGCGTATATGCATGCCTCATAGTTCCCCCTCTTTGTCAACAAATTCCACACTGAACAGATGCTTGTTCAGTCGGCCATAGGTTTCCCTATGAGTTTACACCTTGCATCTTGGAATGTGAATAGCCTCCACTATAGTGAGGCATGTGGTTCTAGGAAGTTGATTGTCCGGCAGGAGCTTGCAGCCTTCCCTTGCTAGACAGATCAACATCCTACTTGTAGAGGAGCACAAGCTCACTCCTTCCCAAGCCCAGCGGGTAGGGAAGGTAGTGCCGGGCAGCTCACACACTTCCTCGGAGCACGCCATGGGTGCCCATGGTAGGAGTGGGGTTGTTTGCACCTCTATTGGCCCAAATCTCACGGTGTGTGTATGAGACCACGGGATGATAATGGCAGGGAGGGTTCTATGGATCAAGTTGGATATTGGGGACTCATACCTAAGAGTCCTCAATGTCTATGCCCCTACTAAGGTTAGGACATGCAATAGGTTTTGGGTGTCGATCGCGGAAGGATTCCTAGTGGTAGACTCCTAGATTTTTGGAGGAGACTTCAATAACCTGGAGGCTTTAGAGGACCAATAGAGGGTAGAGGCAGAAACTACCATGGCTGGGGAGGAGTAGGAGGCATGGGAGGTCTTTCTATTGGCAGTAGGAGCATGTGATGCTTGGAGAGAACCAGCCTTCCATAGGAGGGAGAGGCCGCTAGACTTCTCTTGGGATTACACACGGCTAGGTGGAGTCCTACTAGAGTGGTTGGATAGGTTCTATGTAGGAGAGTGGGGATGCTCTCATGGAGGCCATGTTGGGTAGTTGGCAAGCACCACGTTGTATGATCATTGCTCGATTCTCTTGACACTTGATTCCCTAGCATTTGCCCTAGACACACGATCTTGTCGGATCCCTGACACGATCTATAGGAGGGAGGAGGTGAAGAGTCAGATTGAGCAGATTTGGACTAGGGAGTGGGGCAAGAGGGACCAAATCACAAAGGAGATTCCAGAGGTCCTAGCTAAGTCGAGACGTATTTGCCAGGAGACAGCCCTACAGGGCCAGTCAACAGAGCTGGGAGGAGGAGAGAGCACTCCAGCAGGACCTTGCAGCCAAGTAGAGATTATTACAAGAGGTACCAGGGGATCCCACCCTTCACACAAAGGAGGTGCACACGCAAGCAGCCATCGCTGGCCTGGAGGACATTGTTGAGAATGTAAACTTTGGTGTTTGCGGGTGTGTATATGTGAAAGCACTATTCTGTGCTTAAGATTGTATGGTGCATGAATATGGATAAGAGATGTGGAGTAAAGTGTGCCACATAGCGCACACATGTAAAGTGTGGGTTGTGTGGTTTCACATGGGGACACACATGGAAAGTGTGAGGGATCATTGATGGGTATCTCCTCCTTTATATATGTAACCAAATATCTATGCAATGAAAAAGAAGAAGAAGAGAGAACATTTGAGTAAGCATATTGTGTGCCTTCTAATTATAGCCATGGAGTTCCTTGTCTGTTACAATCCACCATAATTATGTGCCAATCATGAATTAAACACACCATGATCAACCCCACATTGGGTTTCTTGACATGGTATCAAAGCCGAGGTTTAGGGCTCTTGATCATGGTGTACTTATATGTGTAGATATCATTGTATGTGGTTTTTTCGAATTTAGCCTTAGTATGTTTTAGCCATTCTTTTCTTAAAAAATCTTGCACACTCATTATTATGCTGTTTCACGATTTCAAGGGAGCTAAAATCTTTTGAGAATTATGAAGAGGACATCAAATGAAGGATCTTTGTATAATGGAAGCTGGAAATGGATTTTTTCAGCACAAGTCATGGAGTCATTGTCAACAAAGAAGCTGCTAATAGAAGGCAAAGGTATTTGGTTGTTTTTTCTCTCTAGTTATTGTTTTTGAGCATAGAAGAATGCTCAAATAAGAGAAAGGTTGTTGTTTGTGGACATTGTTGTCATATTGGCTCTTGCCCTTGAGCAAGGAGCATGTGAAGGTGTATATGCTTGTTGTCATTGGAACAACAAGTGTTGTTGGGCTAGCTACATTCCAAGATGGAGCATGTCGGTTGAGGCATGTCTCATGTGTGTGCTCAAGGATGGGCATGTGAAGTGGAAGCCGGAGTGAAAGCAAGGACATCTTCCACATAATTGGAACTTTGGAGGCTTCTCAAGGAGAAAAGCTTGTGAAAACACACCCTTTAAAGTTCATGTTAAAAGAGCATGCAAATTAAGAAATCATGTATGCTGTATTGAATGCGATGTCTATGTGAAGATTTAGATTCGAGGCCTGGCCATTCGTAGCCCAAGCAATGGTCAATGTGATGCAAAGCTTGAAGAGGAAGAAAAGGAGGGGAAAAAAAAAGAATTATAAAAGAAAATGAAAACTACAAGAGAGTCCAAAATAGGTAAGAAGCAGGTGCCTTTGACAGTCAACTAACAATGCTATGAGCCTTGAGCATTGGTAAGGTCAAAGTTGCTTCACAGGCAAAAATCAACTCATAGCAAAATTCATTCTATGACAGCATGGAGCGAATTATTTGAGCTGGAATAGGCAATGGGACAGGTGTGAATGTCAAGCTTCAAATCTTGGCTTTTTTTCCTAGAGATTTAAGTGTGGCATGCCAAGAATTTGACACCGACAAAGAATTTGACACCGACAATGATGCAAAGGAGAACCGCAATGAGGAGGAGTCCATGTAGAGCACATGATGTGGTATGATAACGGCATGCCAAAAATGGTAGACGCAGCAACAATAGCTCCAAGTTGAAGATGCGGACAAAAAAGAAAATGAAGTGGGGGCAGAAGAAGAAGACACATTTCACGTGCCATCTCAAGGAAATGGTCAATCCTTGTGCTTTCTGATTATCAATATTGCAAAAAGCAATGCTGACAACACTGCAGTGGGAAAGACAATGCTATGCTGAAGCGAGCTTGTGGCCCAATTACATCACTGCCATATCCATGTCGTCAATTGATGGTAATGATAGCAATCAGCCACAGTCCACCGGACCTGATGGAAGAGAGAGAGAAAAAGCAGATGTGGTAGCTTGTGGACAAAGAAGAATCATTATGTCAATTTACACATAGTAATAGGGTAGCTCCAGAGGCACCATCAACTACATGAACAGTCCAAGGTGTAGCAATGTCAGGCACATGCTATGATAATGTGGAGCAGACATACATAGAGACTAAGAAGATAAGAAACTTTCCAAAGTTGTTGGAGGTGAAGGGAAGTAGCCAAAATGTTTAGAAAGATGGCAAGCTCAACATGTGCGGACATTGATGATGGACCGCTTGGCTAGATGGGTCCGCATGTCTACACTTAGCACGTTGATGGTCATTATGACACTCACATGGCCACTGACTTATCACTTATTATATTTAGTTTGTTACACCCACCTACAAGCGGCAAAGATATAGCGCCAGTCGATTAGTATAGTCGATTATGCACTGTTTGACTTAAAAGGTCACTTTCCTTTATGTTGTATCTTATCTATACTTTGTGTACATTGTATAGTGTGTGGAAAAAGAAGAAAAATCAGCAAGAAAACATTTTGGTTTCCATTTCTCTTCTTGTGTTCTTGAGTGAGCTTCCTCTTGTATATACAATGTGTGTTTGGCGCAGCAGCTCAAGCAAATCCCCCCATCACGCGATTCTTGACAGACATGCGCTCGAAGTTCTCATTCTGCACCTCAACAGCCTTTTGGGCGCGAAAGAGGGACACGATGTGCAATGAGTTTTTTCAGGTGCACCAACCCTACACCTCATGAGAGCAAATATGCAGCCTTCAGAATCAGTATGGGAGGACTCATTCTAGCCCAGATGAGGTGATGGAGATTGCCACAATCGCCTTTTCCAGCAGGAGACAGCCTCAGCTAGAAGACAGCGATGTAGACAGCAGATCTAGGATCACATCTCGTCCCTCATCATAGAGGAGATGGGATGCTCCCTCTTAGCCCCCTTCACGGAGAAGGAACTAGAGGAGGCTTTCCATGCACATGATGGGCTAAAATGCCCAAGAGAGGATGGCCTTTCTAAGGCCTTCTAGGAGATTTTCACTTCAAGACAAATCCCATGGAGTCTTTTGGTAGGCCTTATTAGTCTTCTCCCCAAAGGGGGAGACTGGTTGGAGCTTTCCTAGTGGAGATGGATCACCTTATTGTTAATGGCCTATAAGGCACTAGCAAAGATCATTAGTAGTCGACTACGCCCCATACTTCCAGACATCATTCATGACACACAGACAGGCTTTATCTAGGATAGGAGCATCGTAGACAATGTATTCACCTTCTTTCAACCGACAGAGTGGGGCTCAGCACAATGGGCAGAGACTAGTCGTACTACTCTTGGATTTTGAGAAAGCTTATGATAGGGTGGACTAGGATTTCCTAGAGGGCACCATGGTGAGGTTGGGTTTCCCCCAAGCATGGATTTGCGTGGTCTCTGCACTTTACAGATCAGCCACCAGCAAGGTTCTCATAGGTGGTAGGAGAGGGGAGGAGTTTTGGCTGGAGAGATTGGTCCAGCAAGGCTACCCCCTAGCCTCGTACCTCTTTCTACTCTTTGCAATCGTGATGTCTTACTTCCTCAGGTCATGTGTGAGCGGATTACGCGGCCTTAGATTTCCTTTGAGAGAGGAGACCGAGTTGTTAGACTCAGAGTATGCAGATGATACAACACTCTACATAGAGGATGATGAGTTGATGCTGGAGAGAGTAAGACTAGCTCTCGAGGTGTTCTATTCTATAGTGGGTGCAAAAATCAACTGGCCAAAGTTGGTTGGTTTCCTCACAAACTCAGACTCTTGAACAGAGTGGGGCGTCCACCTGGGGTTTAGATGGGTGAGCAAAGGGTAGTAGACCGTCCGTTACCTAGGGTTCTAGGTGGGACTCGACATCACTCCCACCCATCAGTTTCTTCCAGTCCTCGATTCTATTCGAAGGAATCTCACCTACTAGAGCATGGCTCACCTCTCACTTGCAAGACGAGCCTTGGTGGTTAACCTAGTCCTCCTAGTGACGGCCTGGTACATTGCCTCTTGTTGGTGCTTCTCATTATCCTGCATTGTGCAACTTCATTGCCTAGTGCGGAACTTTCTTTGGTCCGGGTCAAATAGCTCCAGGGCTTCCAGGGTCAAGGTGGCGTGGGTGACCATCATACGGCATCAGTCAGAGGGAGGGCTTGGGAACATAGACCCAGAGTATCAGAGTATGGCCCTCTTGGGCAAGCTAGTTGTCTACGGCCTCACATCAGGAGGGCAGACTTGGAAGGTCCTATTGCAGGAGGGTCTTTAGAACTGCAGACCGAGGCTTGGCACGTTGAGTGGAGACTATCCCTAAGATGAATCTTCACATTAGCCCAAATCACCCCCCCAGATCACCTTTCCGATGCAGCTTGCTCAGCATGTTGCAAGGCCTCTATAAGGCCCTAATCCAAAGCCCCCCAAGTTACCAGGAGGAGATACACCGTCAATCGATGATCTGGAACCCCTAGGTAAGAGATCGGGAAGGCGCACAAATTGGCGAGTGTCCCCACATCTAGTGGGCTGGTTGGGAGGTCAGCCCAGCTCGTACCATGAGTATATGGCAGGAGGTGTATAGGATGGTAGACGAGGAGGTGTTGCAACAAGTATCAGGCCGCTAGAGAGGAGTGGAGTTGAGGGGAAGGGAGATAGACGCAGCAATACCTCGAGAGTGGCTTGCTCCCTCGATATGAGAGCCGATAGAGCCTAGGGAGGTATGGGCCACTAGGTTTTCACCAACAAGCATCTCCCTATAGGTGGCAGGTAGAGTGGGCGATGGCGCTCCACTTGGGACCTTCTTTACCATACAGAAGGGGGGGGTCTAGCTCTTAACAAAGGACAGAAGGATGAGGGGATAGTTGTTCTTTCATGGAGGAGGATCCTGGTGATTGGCCTTCAAGGGAAGACATGGCGGTTGGACCCTTTTGTCTTATCGAAGGAGCTCAGGGAGTGGCACATCTAGATTTGGGAGGGTAGGCCACTTGATGAGCTGGAGTGGGATCAGGGAGAGTGGCTATGGCCGGCCACTACGGTCGCCAAGAAGCCATCGAGGTTCCTGGAGTACACTACCAAGATTAACAAGCACTACTGATGTAGAAGGATACGGATTGGACGCCATCACGTAGCAGGCATTGGGCGGAGTACATCATCACGAAGCATTTTTGACGGACCTTCTGGTGCCACCTATGGGATAGCTGGAGGCTAAGGAGGATATCGTATTTCTTATGTCTAGTTGCACATGGAGGCTTAGCGATGGGAAGTTGGCTTGCCCAGATGCAGAAGGAGGGAGGTTGTAAGCGTTGCACAAACAGCAGCCTCTGGAAACCCCAAAGCACTGCCTTTGGTTGTGTGAGGCGGCGCAGCTCGTGTGGAGAGGAGCATGCCGCATCCTTCACAGTATAGCACCTAGCCTTGGATATATCTCATGGGGAGCTTTCTACTGGCAGGTAGTCAACCAGGGCCATCACCTTCTATATGAGGCTGGGATGCAGGACACGATATTCATTATTGAGGCAAGGTCGTGCGCAGTGGTCAGTTTGGAGGCTCTATCCATCTGCCACTAGAGCAGCCCACAACAAACCGCTCTGAGATATGAGAGATCATATGGAGTCTTATTGGATGGCATATCTGGAAGGCACGACGTTAGGAGGCTTTCGGCAAAGAGAGACTTTCAGCATAGGCGACCTTATCAAAGCTCTGGACCTCCATCATCCACTCCCTCCGAGGCTGATGGGATGGCGAGTCTAGGGCTCGATCAAGAGCTCCGTTGTCATTTCATGCACACTTGGGGCGGCCAGGACCTATTTTTCGTGATGCATGTAGGTAGCCCCAAATGGCGATACACCCCCCCCCCCCCCCCCCCAATGGCTTCTTGCCCCCACCCCCCCACCCCCAGACTGCCTTGAGAGGCTTGTATACATGATGTATTTATGACTCTACATCAGCTCTAGCTAGTTTGTTGAGCATGAGCACTCCATTGTAATCAGTTTTTTTTTAGTAATATAATCAGCCACATTTTACTTGAAAAAAAAAAGATATTGAGAAGCATCTTGCCCACCATCAGATGACCTGATCACATGTAGCATTCATCAAGAAGGAATATCGCGAAGCAACAATAGATTAAATTATAAATCTTTACCTTCCTCTTTTGCCTGATGTTAAAAACGTTAAATGTTACAACTAATTGATATCTGGACATGTAAAGTTTTTTATAGTAATAAGTTTGCAGTGTCACATTTAAATTGTATGGTGAAAAAAGTATTTATTCTATACATTGATATGTTTTGAAATCCATCTAGTCCTTTGTAATGTAGTTCATTTTAGCCTGGGATATGAGGGGCTAGGGTTTACATGTAAATAAGGTTGATTTTCCAAATGTAAGGATCTTATCATCTTATCATTTTTTTCATTCTTGGAAGAAGGAATTGAAGTACAGGCACAGTTATAGTCTAGTTCCAGGACATATCTATGACTAGACAAGCTTTTATAGTTAACCGTAACTACGATTAAAGACATTTGAGGAGGAACTTGACAAAAATAGCAGCATCAAAACCATGACACATATTACTAAAGCTCATGGGGGGCATCAACATTCTACAAGATGTTGTCAAGATGGAGTATGGCACTCAGAAGATGGTCTCATGTAAATGCCCCTTGAGAAGTGCACTCTACAATGTGGTGTTCCATATGCTCTATAGCCCTTTTGAGTCTCTCAATATGCTCCTCAATACGGACATGTACTTATGCTAATGTTTGAGACTCCATGACTTGTTGGAATTTTGGTTACCTTTGTGCTAGCTTGTTTTTCAATGCCTCTTCTCTTGCATGCAAGTCTAATGTCGCACTTTTCAATACTAATTGAAAATCATCAAAGTGATTGTTATACTATGTGCTCATACATCATCCATGGAATGGTGGGTCTCTGATGAGAAGTCCATTGGCTAGCCAAGTACAAAATCCATGCACAACATCTTTGCCAGATAGAGAGCAAAGTCAATTTGTGAAGGGGTTGGCTGAATACTTCAAGAGTGATGCACTCAGCATTCTCCATAATGCCATCATGAAGGCATTTGCTTAATTTCTATCACCCTTTCTTGACCTTTACACTTGAGCATGACTAGACTCTCGTCAGCATTTCGATGCTCACTGCATTGTTGACCTCTTCCATTGCATATGGGCTAGATTAGCCCATTGCAAGAGGTGTTGGGGCTATGTTTTGGGCCTCCCTTCCATCCAACGCGATGTCACCACTTAACTCTTTAAGAGTTCATATGCCTTTCAAGCATGTTTGTTGTATGCTCTAGACCTCATCTCTCACTCATCACCAATCTTTGCCCTCTACAATGTTGCCTCTAAAATGGAAAGATGTACAAATCACCCTTCCACAAATTGATCTAATGAACTTTGATGAGTATGAACAATTGTATGGAACATGCAATAAGAGATACATTAGTATAATGATATACAAAAAATAATCCACTACAAAGAGATACAAGTATATCAAACATGTTTGCACCATGATAAGATATACAAAATCTATTTGCACCACGATAAGATATAAAACAAATTTACATTATGATAACTTTACAAAACTAATATAAACTTAATGCACGATGAAAGATAACAAATAATAGGTTAATGAGTTAATATGAAATGACAAGCTAACAAATAACAAGTTAAGAAACAATATATAATATGACAAGATATGGAAGACAAGTTTCCACCATAACTTGCTAATAGAAGTAGCAAGTTAATTTGCAATGATAGATTACGACTCCTGAAGAGATTGTGTTTCATGGATTGTACAATTTACATGTGTTATAAATAATTGGTACCTTGTGATTACAAAAATTTTGACAATTTATTTTACAACACTTGCAAAGGATGGGCTAGGTTATTTAAAGAGAGTGGATAGGGCCAAGTGCAATGAGCAACGTTTGAGCCTTTACAAGATCTAATTTTAGCCCTATCAACTAACTTCATGCCATTCCTTGCCTTCAATTCTAGTGTATACATGAATTCTTTATTTGAACTCGCATCCCTCACCTACTATTCAACCATTGGTGTTGGCTAAATTGCCAAAATTCAACAAGGCACATGAAGAGCCAATCGAGTGCGTAGAAATCTAACTCCTTGTTGTACATGGATTAGCAGAGTGAATCATAGATTTTGGTTGCAATCCCCATGGTCTTTTTCTCCTGACTTCTTTGCCTCTCTTTTGGCGCTCTTCTCTTACGTGCGGTGCAATCTATCGATAAGTGCGTGAATGTTACTGGGCATATTTTCAATCACACCTATGAGTCTAACATGTATCTTAGAACTAGGTGGCACATCAAGAATGTTTTTGAATTTGATTGAAGGCTTGTGAAAGCATTCCATTGTCCCTCTATATATACACTTCTCGAGCAAATCCCACTTAAAAGTGTCACTCAATGTGCCATTGTTGAACAAGGAGAAAACAATAACCTAAGGGGGCCCGTAGATGAGGCAATGCATCACACAATCAATGCATTAACCTTTTGTATTTTGTGCTCCACTTGGAATAGCTATAGCTTTGTATTGTTCAAACCCTTGTACACATTAGCACAGTACACTATATATGAAAAAGGGAAGTAGATGATACCCTCCATAGTGACCTCAATACACTCTCTAAAGGAACCTTAGTCTATGAGCTTGTTGGGCTTGAAGGCATTGTACAGGATACCGATGGTTGAGGCACATTGATGGTTTTGAGGAGCATACATGATTGTGCTACCTTTAATGCATCGATTACTTGCCTTGTGGGACTTGAGGATGAACTACCACCTATGGTGACCTTGAGTCATCTGGGGAGAAAGGTTGTGCTCAATAGGTCTTTTGCATGCTTGGAGCATGCCCCTTCCACTTTTCACTCTGCATCCCAAAGATCCAACATCTCCTTTGAGGCTAAAAGTAGTGCCAGATCCTTGAAGTTTCCCAACATCTTAGATGTATATCCTAACAATGTGCAGCATAAATGTAAATTATTCTCTGTGTTCCAAACACCCCCCCCCCCCCCCATCAACTAAGTGATTGAGGCCACACTTCTACAATAATGAGCACATGCTCACACATGCATTGTCGTAGAAGTTTTACAAGTGTAACCTCGTTGCTATTGATGAATGTTATCTATTGATCTATGCTCAAGGATATAGCTTGCACTAAATAAATCTGAAGGACTTTTGTTAGATGCAACACCATCTTTGTGACTTGGAAACTCTCAAGTTTCTATAGTAAAGGAGAACAAGTATTAAAAACAATGTCATATAATCTCTTATCATGTTTTATACTACGAAAATAATTTCTTAGAATGTTTTGCAACAAAGAAAAACAAGTGTATGAAACAATAAAGAACAAATGTATGAAATAAATTTCTATAACTTTCAATTATGATTTTCAATTGCATAATATAATAGATTTTTAAAATGCAATGTAAAATACATTGATTTGTTAAAAATAATATGAGAGAGAGAGAGAGACAAGAGCCACATTTCTATTTTTGATCAAAATGACTCAATTATATGATATTTATAAAAACATTTAAATGTGTGTACTAATGAACATTGACTACATGTATCATTGGTACTCACATTTAAAACTATTGCTATTCACATTTAAAATGAGAGAGAGAGAGAGAGAGAGAGAGAGAGAGAGAGAGAGAGAGAGAGAGAGAGAGAGAGAGAGAGAGAGAGAGAGAGAGAGAGAGAGAGAGGTCATATCTCTATTCTCAATTAGATTCACATAACATTCATAGCATCATCAAAATTGCTATAGCATTAGGTTGTCATGTAGTTGGTGTTGGTTGCATGCTATTGTTGCTATTCACGTTTAATGTGTGTGTGTGTGTGTGTGTGTGTGTGTGTGTGTGTGTGTGTGTGTGTGTGTGTGTGTGTGTGTGTGTGTGTGTGTGTGTGTGTGTGTGTGTGTGTGTGTGTGTGTGTGTGTGTGTGTGTGTGTGTGTGTGTGTGTGTGTGTGTGTGTGTGTGTGTGTGTGTGTGTGTGTGTGTGTGTGTGTGTGTGTGTGTGTGTGTGTGTGTGTGTGTGTGTGTGTGTGTGTGTGTGTGTGTGTGTGTGTGTGTGTGTGTGTTCTATTTTTTTCTTAAGGTAAATAATACAATATTTAGTTTAGAAGAGTAATTGTATGAAATAACTTTAATTTAATTAGCAATTGCATATAATGTTCAATTAAAACTATAATTGTGGCTTTCAATGTAAGTTTGGTAGAGATTTGCATATTCTTTAATTTAAAAATTGCAATTGTATGAGTTCATTGTTGAGTTTGAGAATGCAAAAACATTTCAAGATGTGAAATAAAAAAATACATAGGTAAATATTGAGGCCAAACACATGACCTACAATGCCCATCTCATCAAACAATACCAAACAAATTTATGTATTACTGCATTATTTAGCCGAAGACATGACCAAATTTCCATTGATTTATTTATATCTAGCCTATTAGGATATTATATAGCCAAATTCACAACCAAGTGTACATCCATGCCTAAGGGGAAAGAGAGGGTGTAATAATCAAACTGGTAGATTTATACTAAGTTCACGACACAATGCCAAGTGACTAATGTTACAAAACATTGTTGATCAAGAAGAGAAGAAGAGATTATGGGGGAAAGTAGAAAAACAAGAATGAAACCATAGTGGCATGAAAGAGATTTGATTAATTGCTCTAGTGAATCAAGTACATTCTTTTATAGGTTTCTATCTTGGACATGCACTTCACTCTTTGCTTATGGGATTTAGCTACATGTTCCTCTAGCACCACACATACATTTTAACCCCCCCCCCCCCCCGGTGCTAACTTACCCTCTAGATAACTTCACCAAGGATGTAGGTTGCGAGTAGGTTTCCCTCCTGTGAATTCTTTCAAGGCCTTTAGCTCATGCAATGTCAAACAAAGTGTAGGCTTAGAAGAGAGTTTCTTCAAAGTTTGTTTCCTTTACAAAATTTACCTTCTGGCTCCAACATTCTTTCTTGATGTGGCCAAACTTATTGCAGCTTTTGTACCTTTGTTTTCCTTCTTTCTAGTCTTTGCGCTTTGTGCCCATTTCTCCCACAGATCCTGCAAACAATTTTGGAAGAAGAATATTTATTATGAAGTGCAATTACTATAGGGCTTGTGTCTAGCCTTGGGCTTTGTCCTTAAGTTTATCTTCTTGCTCATATAAAGAAGCTTCAAGTGCATTGAGTAATCTTCTGTCAAGTATATTCTTTAGTGTTGATACCACCTACTCATAACCTTTGTTAGGGTTACCCACACTATTGAGTAGCACCACAATGGCCTCATCTTCTTCGATTTCTTTCCTTATTGGAAATAGCTCTACTTTTAAGCTTTTTTTATCGATGATGTTAGGGAATCACATTGGGTTTTAGATCAAGCATGGAAAATTTCGTTAATAGATTAATTTTAGAGTTTTTTTCTTGAGAGTCGAATATCTTATCCAGCTCTCATCCCATGCCTCTTTTGCATTTTTAATTCTTAAAATGTGGTACAAGACATCATCAAATAAACCCCAAGCTATTATCTCAAGGGCCTTGTTATATTTTCTTTTCCACATTGGCTCATGAATATCTTCAGGATCTTTGACAATGTCCCAAAGGTTTTTTCTCATTTGATGATACATGGTTTTCATTTTCCAACTGGGAAAACCATTCCCATTGAGTTTTTCCATTGTTTTGATTTCAAACATTTTGGAACTGGAAAGGACTTATGAATGACTCACACAACAATGTCTAACTTTAATTTATAAAAAATATTTTGTGGGAGTTACAATGTACGTTTTAAGAGGAGTACTTGCATACAATAGCACTTTTATGGCTTTTCAAGTGCTTGTGGTTATGATCTGTTTTTAAGAGAAATCGATTTTCAAAAAAAGAACTTGAGTGTCAATGCAAGTTGCAATGTCAATGGGCTTTAGTACAAATGATTTTTGAACATTTCAATGTGAGCAAAGACTGAAAGAGAAAATTAGTTTGGTAAGCCTAATGTGAATAGGGCTTTAGACTAACTAGTTTAGTTGTGAAATGAGCTAAGACTACGGGGTTAATTGAGCCTATGAATGTAAGGCTTAAGAAAGAGATAAGGTGAATTGGCAAGTTGACTAGGTCATTGATTTCAAATTTAACATGTCGTCTCATTTGTGGTGGCTCATTTGATGAGAAAGTTACTGATTTGTTGAGATAACATCAATCTAATCCAAAGCATTCTAAAGTTGAAGCTTGAAGCTCTCTCTCTTTTCTTCATTTTCTCTTCCTTGTCTCTTTGACATAAAGTAAGTAGCCCCACAACTTATCTTAAAAGCAGGCCCTCATCCTCTAAGGATGTAGACCCCTTAAACATAAGGCTTAAGTAGCCCCCTTGTGAAAGTAATGCTAGCCAAAAGAAAATATGATAGAACTTGAAACTAGTTTTCTAATTATTGCAACCTTCTTCTTGACAATGGTAGCAGTATGCTAATGAGCACAATAAAAGGGATATGCCTCTTCCTTTGAATGGCATCCTCTTCACTTCAATCAGACTCCACACCCTTTGCAAGCCTTCATTCCTCAATCAGACTCCACACCCTTTGCAAGCCTTCATTCCAAGCATTGAACTTCTTGGACAATAGTACCTCCAATGCTTGAGCTCTCGACATTGAGTAGCAACTATGGAAGAGCTTTCACAACTTCGCAATCTCTATGAAAGAGGCTCCGATACTATGTTATAAAACATGGTTGAGCATAAGAGAAGAAGAGATTATGGAGGAAAGTAGAATAACAAGAATGAAACCATAGTGGCATGAAAGGGACTTGATTAAGTGATAGTAAAGCAAGTACCTTGTGTTATAGCTTCTATATTGGACACACACCTCACTCTTTACTTATGAGATTCAGTTGCATGTGCCTCTAGCACCACACACGTAGTTTAACAATTGAGATGTACTTGTCAAAAGACACTCACTTGTCAAACTCATGAGACTAAGTGCTTGTTTCACAAGCACCTTTCAACCCTACTCACACACATCACAGGAGAGAAGTATCATGACATGTATACGTCAAATATATGACACATACCAATCCACATGTCCAACAACTAACAACACAACACAATATATATACAATGCATGCAAGTAATGTGTAAGGGAGAACTACTTCATGGCATGCATAACACATGCCAATCAATGACATCTTCCCTCCCATACACATATGTGTGAAGCATACACACATACAAATAATGAGTGATAGTAGGGGACTCCCTCATTAGTTCTCATGACTTGCGTATGCCAAATTCACAATACACACCAATTGGATGGCCCCTTCTATCATGCACATGTATATATGTGTGCGTCCCTATGCACACACACAAATATACATATATATTAAGTGGTAGGACATGACTACCTCATGATATACATATGTTGAATTCACGGCGCACGCCAATCAGCAAGCCTATCCTACCATGTACAAACACAAGGGAGAAAAGAAACAGAGATTACCTAGAGTAGAATGAAGCCCTACATCCATCTTGGTCTCCGATTTTATAGATTTTGAAGCCTGCTTGGCTTTTTGTTATTAGTATTAGTTAAACTTTCTAAAAATCTTATAAAGCAAGAAACTTTGATTGTTTTTGTAGAGAGGATGCTAGATTGTCATGTAATTCTATGTCTAATAAATGAAAACTTATAGGAATTTTGATATTGATAGTCCTTTACGTGTGTGCTTATGGGATTGCTTTGCATGTGTCTATGTTGAATTACATTATCTATGGTCATCTGTCACAAAGTTTGAAGTGGTATACTTCTCACTGTGAATGCAAAGTGGTGTGTACTTGTTCCTAGACATGTAGCTAACCTTTGTACTGACCATGGAAAAGTTGGAGATTGGTTTTGTTAGTGTGAATGCTCCTAGCTACACCCTCATGAATGTGATTTTTGGGTGTTAATAGGCTACCCTCATTCTTTAGTGTTCAATAGAAGAAAATGCATTATATACAGAGAGTGTTGTCCATAGTAGTACTAACCAATAGTATATATTATACTCAAATTTGAACCAATTATAACCACTCATAACTTCACTTAACTAATCTAAATGAGCCCATAAGGCTTAAGATTTTGAACAATTGTAGATGGCTAAAAAACTAGCCACCTCTATATAAGTACAAGAGGGAGCCCATATAGCCAATATTTTGGTTTCCCAATGCAAGTATTGATGGATTAGTCCATACAAATGGTATGGAGAGTGGTGATGGCCATTTCCAAGCATAATGCTAGTTCTTTTATTGAAATTGTTACTATCTCAACTACTAGGAATGCCACCATAGACAAGATCTATTTTCATATATATGGCTAGCTTCTTGAGAACCATGGTGACTAGCTCGGCTTAAGGATACAGTTATGGAGTCTACAAAGGGGTCAATGCCTTGCAAGCCTAAAGAGGGTTTGAAAGATTCGAATCAAACTAATTGCCAAGTCACAGCTCATCATTGATGCTCTCATTAATGCAGATTTGGATTACCACATTCTAACTTATAAAGTATGGACTGAGATTGGACAATCTACACTTGTCACTGCAAATATAGTTATTAGACCATATGGAGGATCACCAGATTCCCTCCTAGGAAAACACAAAATTCTCCTAATTATAGAGACTAAAAGCATGCCCATTATTTTCTATGAGCTTCAAAATTGAGATGATATGGGAAAGAAAATCTTGCTTGGAAAACCTTTTAATCTTGTAAACTAAAAGTAAAGTGGACTACTCAGTACATGGATTTAGTTGATCTTTCCAAACATCAAGATGGACACTATTTTCAAAAGAGGAAAGTTTTTTTCTTCTCTAGGAAAAGGCAAGAAGCCTATCTTAGAGACTCAAATAGTGAGGATAACCGGAGAGTTCTAAAGGAACTACTCAAGGCACAAGAGAACAAGAGGGAACTACTTAGTATATATTCTCCTAAACCTAAAGCAAAGGCCCAAGCTACTAGGAACTATACATTAACTTTTAAAGCTATCAAGTAAAGAACTACATCTAGAAGGAACAGAAGACCTAGGGTATACAATCAGAAGCTTTTGCCTAAGAGTTAGCACCAACTTGCAATAGTGATGATTGTTGCATATTCAATGATTTGACATGGGAAATGGATGGATTCGGTTGCCTAAACTGCCCCACACTCACCTCCATTAACGGTAGCCCAAGTCCCATTAAGATCAGCGAGAAGGAGAAAGATATCCAAACACATATTCAGGTGAAGGAAAAATGAGGAGACAAAACTAAACACAATCAAGAATGAGAAGCTAGTCTTAGAGACTAAAAATCTACTTCTTGACTATTAAGAAAAGACACATAAGCCCACAATTTTGGAAGACTAATCACTTGAGGCAATTGCCAATCCACATTAGGAGCTTGTGGTGTCTAAGAGGGCATAAATCCAAGAAAACCAAGTAGCCATTGCCTAGTGATGTTGCTCAATTTGATAGAGACAAAACTAGGCATAATCAAGAATAAGAAGCTAGTCTTAAAAACTAAAAAACTACTTCTTGACTATCAAGAAAAGATACATGAGTCCTCAATTTTGGAATATTAACCACTTGAAGCAATGCCTAACCCATAGGTGAAACCTTGGTGTCTAAGAAGGCATGAACCCAAGAGGAGAAAACCAAGTGGCCATTGCCTAATGATGTTACTCAAATTGATAGAGACTGACATGATACATATCTCAAGTGCTAACAAGCAACAACTTTACATAGTTGATGGTGCCCAAACTATTGAAGTCTCCCAAAAATAAAGGTACTTTATCAACCAAACCCAAACAGAAGATCTAATAGCAACAACCTCATGAAACTACTCAATTGAAGAAAAAGGATTCACAATGATCAACCAAGAAAACACCGAAATATTGACAACATCCCTTTGAAAGCATAGGTAGAAATACTAAAATCAAGACTAACTTCAATCATTCCATGGATCCAAGTGCTAAGTCACCTTTGATTGACAAGATTAACCAATCCATTGAGCTAGAAGTTACTACTTCCAATTTTGAAGTGGAATCCACATAGTCATAGCCTTTGGCTATAATCAAGATTGTAATTTCAACTAAGGCACAATCCTCTTATACTTATACCTAATAAACAAACATGCAATTCACTAAAAAGGGTTTAGTGAATCACTAGTCATGTTCTTGCCCTAAATCCCTTATACATTTGAAGCCTAAGCAATCTCTCATGAAGAAGGTGGGTAAGCCGATGCAACAAGAAGATCAATTGAGGACTAAGTATCGAAAGGAGTCGAAGGACACAATGTTATCATTTGATTTTTCTCTAATAACATGTGTAATGTGCCTGACGAAGACGTCATCAATGACATCATTTAGTGGTCCATCAATCTATTTTTCTAGGCAATGCCCCTCAATACTCTTTTGAATAACATGAGGTTTGTTACTTATGCTCTCTCGAGTCCACTTTGCAACGGAAAGTCTCAGTCATTTCCACAAGAACTGACCTAAAATTTGAGTTCCTAAAGTGAGCTAAAATCACCTATTAGTTTACTTAGTCTGTCTTTAAGTATCTGTTTGCACTAGATTACTCTATCACCCTTAGTTCAAGGAGAGTGAGAAACAAGGGGAAGTATAGGCACGTCAATCTCTCTTCCCATAGGGAAAAAACTCACTCTATTTTCCTAAATAGACATAGAGTCCAGGTGCTACTGATTCTACTTGGTCAATATTACCTATAATAATGTGTTGAATTGTGGAGAAGTTCTCAGCTTATCAAGACCACCTTACCATAGGATGGATTCAATAGAATCTCCCCCTCTCAATTTCCTCGATTGGACAACTTTATTTAATTAATTACCTTACACATTTATGTTTAAATAAATAAAATCAACTTCTTTAATTAGCCTTTTAAGTTACAAGGACACATAAACAAGAAAAATAGTCATTTGAAATATAACTTTTATTTCTTATGAATAGTCTCATATAAGTGTTCATATTTTGCTTATATAACTTTTATTTATTATGAATAGTCTCATACAAGTGTCTATATTTCACCTATATGGAAGAACAACCTAAAGGTATTATTTCTACCAAGATTCTACCCCCCAACTAGTAATGAGGCCCTCAAGAAGTCCATCTTGAGTCATGAAAGGGTTTAGGTAGTTCCTAGGAACCTAAGGGGTTTACTAGCTAGAGACCTAGCACCCTAACCTCCTCCTGTCCAAGAGTTCTGTATGGAGTGACCTCTCACCACCATTAGGGCTAGTTCGAGCTCTTTAAGGTGGTAAAAACCAACCCCCTTTTGTGAAGGGTTCTGCAACACTAGCCTTGGGCAAGGTTTATCGCAACTCTTTTTTATCTTGTTGTAAATCACATTCAATTAAGGTTCCAATTTATACAATCAACTCTCCCAAGTGCATCAAGCAAACCTTGCATGTACTATTCCAATCACAAACAATCCTTTTCAAATAGTATTGCAATCATAAACAACAAGATAATTAAAAGTAGGATTTACCCTAGCAACAATACTTTCCAACTTGGTCCCCATCTTCTTCTTGGATTTTCTTAGGTTCCCTTGAAATCTCAAGTTTAAATAGTCTTTTCCATTGGATCCCTCCTCGAGTATTATCAGTTTCCCTGGTTGTTCTAGAGCTTTTCTTGCAAATTTTTCTAGTCTCAACCCCTTTTTGTAGGTTGGATGATTGACCTTATTACAATGTGCCTTGGTTGTTTTACTAGACTTCTATGTAGGGTATGGCTAAGACTTGCCTTAGCTTACAAAAGCTCAGTCAAAAACCTTTAGAGTCTTTTCATGCGAGTTTGCTTTTAGGGTAGATGCTATGTAGGCTAATAAAATTAGTATTTTCCTAAGAATTTTGGGCTTCTAATATTTCAAAAGAGGACCACTTAGGTTCTTGCATTTGGCTCTTTGACTAAGGGCCATACTTCCTTTTCTGAAGTGGTAATTGCAAGTATATTCAAATTATGCTTGAGTTCTAATGGCTAAGTATGTAATTCAAGAACTTTTTTACTTAACTAGTAAGGAGCATAACCTATTTCTATCAAAAAATGATACCTTCCACTCAACTAATTTAATTTAATAACCAATTTAGCAAATTACTTATAACTACCTTAATCACTTATTCCTATGTCTACATGACTCATGGATGCCTAAAATATATTTAGTGCAATTATTTGATCCTTATTCCTTGCTAAACAATTTGTTGTAGATTTTCTAATTGACATTTCCAAATTTAATATTGATTTTTTTGATGCACTTTTCTTACATGCAACTACCCTTGATTTTCTTAATTTTTACATATTTCTTATCTTAATTTATTTGTTTGGGAAGGTAAGTCTAGTATTTTATTTTCCTATGCTTTCCTTATTCTTAAAACAATATTTCCTACTTCACTCCAACATTCCTTTTTTGTTAAAATTTAACTCACTTATTTGCTGACTATAAAATTTTCATCTAAAATTTGAAAAAAAAAACATTATATTATTATTCCTTATATTAAGTGAATATTAGCTTACAAAAAGAACTTGGAATTGTGTTGCAAAAGATGACATATTGTCCATACTTGCCGCTCCTGTGCTTCCTAATCCAAAGTATCAACTTCAAGGCCATCATAGATATGAGACTCCAAGTGTCGTTGGTCTTGAATGGTATGATAGAGAACCTCAAACTACTATGTAAATACTCACAAGACAAAGACCTTGTAGAGATAAAAGGAGTCATCCAAGATGCTACAGGTAAGAGGTTGGTCAAAGTCTCTACAAGTTGGAAGTAGTGCTCCCTTCCTAGTGGTTGTCAATGATGATGGACTCTTGTAGCTCTCCTCTTTGTGTAGCATCTTCTCCTTTCTCTATCCTTCATCTTCTTTCTCCCTCTTCTTCTATTCCTCCCTTCCTTCTTCTATTGTCCTTCTCTTCTCCTCCTTCTTGCTCTTCTCTCCTATATTCTCTTCTCTTCCTCTACTTTTTTTCTCCTTATATTTTCTCCTACTTCTACTACTCTCTCTCTCTCTCTCTCTCTCTCTCTCTCTCTCTCTCTCTCTCTCTCTCTCTCTCTCTCTCTCTCTCTCTCTGTGTGTGTGTATATATATATATATATATATATATATATATATATATATATATATATATATATATATTAGTGACTAGAGTGCAAGGAGAATGAAAGAACAATAGGCAAGCCTTAGCAAAGGCTTTTTATAAGCCTTAGCTTTAAGGATTACTAGCTTCTTTTGATCGCAATTTAGGTGGCTATGGCACCTTTCCTTGAGCCACTAAATTCGCAAGCCAACTCAACCTAAAGTAAATCAATGCCTCTCTTGGTTCATAATGAGTGAGAAATGAGAGGGAGTGATACCCATCGACCCCTCTACCTATAGGGTATAGTCTCAGGGGCCCCAAACCAATTTTGGTTGATAGGAAAAAAAATTATTACCATATTTTAAGGTCAATTGGTAGAAATTTACTTCTACAATTGGTATCTTAAGTATCATAATTTGGAGCTATTGTAGGAGGTGGAAGGTAATGCAAATTTTGGCCATATGCTTTTAACTCACCATGAAAAACTAAATTTTCTTAAAGGTAAAGTTGCTTGGAGACCATCAATAAATATGCATTCTCTAGTCTTAATGATTAAGCCTTATGTTATCTTCTTTATATGAACACATATATATATTCTCTTAATAACAGTCTAAAGTATGGAGGGAAACTCTTTGTGACACTCCTTATGTTGATACTAAATATTGGACAAAGCTTTTGTTTTTGAAGAATTTATAGAAAGTCTGGGCAAAATACCCTTCGTTCAATGCTAATAACACAATAGTTTTAGAAAGAACTTGCTACAACTCTTAAAAGAATGAACATGAAAACTACTAGTGATCCTGTTAGGGTATAAATCCTTAGGGCTTGAATTCCAATAGTTGCTTAGTCTTTTTACTCTAATATATGCATATAATTACTTGAGATCAGCCTCTATGTAAAAGTGACCATAAATGTCATGTGGTATGCTACCTATATTACGGGCACTTGTCTTGATATTCATGCAGTTGTATTGCTTGAGATCAAATGAATGAAAATGAATGTAGGAAGTGACAGCACCATGTTTTGCTAGTTAGTACTGATTAATCTTTATTTTTGTGTATTGTCTCTTGATTATTAAGGTTATTGTTTGTGTTATGTGTTCATAAATATTATCAGGTATGGCTATTGAAATCTACACAAGAATTATGTCAATGATGAGTCTAGCATTTCAGCATATTTACATGTTCATGTATTTTCTATTGTGGGTTTGAATACCTAGAACACTTTGGTGATCCTGCCAGTTTCATGGAAAGTCTCCTTATGATTTAGGCATCAGACATGGAACTAATTTTCTAAAAGATAAGGTTGCGGGGTTCCAAAATGTTAATGGCATTGAAGGTTTACAAGGTGCCTTTTATGGGCGACATATATGTTAGACAATTATCCATATCTTTCAAACACAATTTTAATGAGAAGTAAATCTCGAGAGATAAGGGAGGCATTAGCAAGGCAATAGCTTACAGCATGAAATTTTGTTGAATGATGTAGGAGCAGTAGGAGGATTAGGCAGGCGAGATGAAGAACTATTTGCAATTGATAGACAAGGTTATCAGGATGTGGGTCCCTTTGGGGGTGCCACAACGGTGTATATTTCTCTTGTTGGTTCTAAACAATCTCCTCCAACTTCTCCAACCCCTGCAAGTTCACCAAATGTTTCAGAGTATGAAGAACTATTCTTACCACCTAAGGATCAAGATACTCCTCCTAAGTGGGCATTTGAGAGATTGTAGCATATAGTGCTTAGGGGAACAGTTTTGTTGAGAAGTACAACACTTCAATCAAAGAAGTCTTTGAAATTTAATCCTTTACCACCATTGTGGAGGTTTCAAAAGCAGAATATCATGAATCCAAATCAGCTTGTTAACCCAAAAGTGAGAGCTTCTAAGTTTTCTAGAAAGAAGAAGGAAGATCCTGATTGTCATGTGGCTCAGTTTGAGACGAGGTGGACAGCCAGTGTATTCAACCAAATGTATGGTGATTAGGTTAAGAAGCAGTAGTTTGCAGCCACATTGTAGGGAAAAGCCATGGATTAGTTTAGTAGTTATGGAATGGGAGCATTTAATACATGTGATGCATTGAAAACTGTATTTTTAAGTATGTTTAGAAAGGATAAAACCTCTGTACGTATTTTGAGGAAGATCAAGAAAATCAAATAGAACAACAATATGTTGGTTGAAGATTATGCTCAAAAGTTTAAGAACCTACTTAATAGGTTGGATTCTATAGATGCACCATCAATAGAAATGCAGATTACTTATTTTATTAAGGGTCTTTGAAGTCGGGTCATGAATCCTATTGCTAATGTGGAGCTTGGTTAGAACCTTAAATACCATGATAAGAGTTTCTATTAGGGTTGAAAAGAGGTTAGGTACTTCTAGGTCAAAGACCCAAAAGGATGACTCTTCAGATTCTGATTCTGATTTTGATTCAAGATCAAAAAGTAATATTGAAAAGGAGGAGAGTGACTACAGTTCAGAATCGGGGGATGATTGTAGGACTCAGATAATGATGAATCTAGAAACAAGAAGCACGAGAAGAAGAAAAAGAAATCACTTTTAGCCAAGACCAAAAGTAAGAAGGCAAAAGATAAAACTAAGGAAAAGACTATGGAAAGTAGATCAGATAGGATTCAAGAATTCAGATTCCTAAATAGCAGGATCATTCTCCTAAACAATAAGAGCATTTTCCTAAACAATAGGAGTATTCTCCTGAACAATAGGATCAATTTTCTAATCAGCAGGAACAGTTTTCTAAAAGTAGAGTTTTTGGAAAGTTACAGCAATGAGGTTTAGAAGAGCTATTTCAAGCTCTAACAAAGTGTTTTTGGACTTAATTTTAGAATACATTTTGGATTTAATTCCAAGATTTAACGAAAAGCTATTCTTGAAGATCAGGCAAAAACAACAAGAAGTATTTAATAATAAAGCAGTTCGGGATTAGGTAGTTCCTAACTCTCAAGCAGTTATCCCAAATTAGCAAGAGGTGGTGGATTATCAAGTCCCTATAATTCAAATGAAATATGCTGAAAGGAATTATGATAATGTATTGTTGGATGGTGGATCTAGGGCTAACATACTATTGAGCATACATATTTGGAAACAAGGCAAGAGGATTTATTATTGGTCCTATTTTAGATTAGGATTGTAGATCAGAGAAGATTATAGCCTTTGGGTATTCTAAGAACCAATTGATTAAAGTGGTAGGTTTGAAGTTAGGGTAAGTTTTGTGTTTTTAGGGACGTAAGAAATTGGAGATTCTTATAAGATGCTTTTGGGCAAACCTTGGTTCAAGTTGGCCAATTTGAAATAGGACTGGGAAAATGATTATGTATGTATTCCTCGCGGAATTAAGGATATTCGATTATACATAATGAATAAAGTCATGCTAAAAAGTTATGCTAGACCTATAGTGGCTCAAACTATTAATCTGGTTGATGAGGTGGAAGATAATAAATAGGAATTATTTATGCAAGTAAACCTCTCTATAGTTCTTATCTTTGAGATTGATGTTGATGGCATCATTCGAGAATATCAAGAGTCTCCTATAACTGGGGGAAATGCAATTTTGGACCAAGAAACTAGTCAATCTGCAATTCAAAATTTGTTTGGAAAACATTCATTTAGTTTTCTTGAAGTTCAAAAGCAACCTAGATTTCAAGAGAGGTTAGGAATTCCCATAAGGAGAATAAATTAATTCAAGACTCAAGAATTGGTCTTCTTGAAAATAAGTTGGGAAAATTATCTGAAAATCAACCATCTAAAGATATTAAGGATAAGAATGACCCTGATATGCAGGAAGAGGTAGGACAGAAGGCTATTCTTCAAGCTGAGGAGAGGTATGAGCATACTATGAGAAGATCTGCAAGGGTAGTAGAAGATGAGGTTCAGGAGGTTAACCTGAATGAGCAAGCAAAAGGAAAAGCCATCAAAATGAGTATTTATGTAGAGGAATTTTTTAAATAGAACCTTATCAAATTATGTCATAAGTTTCATGATGTTTTTGCTTGGGACTATACATACATGATAAGGTTTGATCCAGCAATGTGTTAGAATAGGATAAACTTGAAAAAGGATGTTAAGCCTATTGTTCAAAAGTGGTATAGAATGAACCCTAATTATGCTAAGCAAGTTAAGGAGGAAATTGACAAGTTGTTGAGGGTTGGATTTATTAAGCTAGTCAATGAGGTGACTTGGTTGTCTCCCATTATTGTAGTGCCCAAGAAGAATGGGAAGATCTGAGTTTGTGTGGATTACAAAAAATGCAACCACAGTTACAAACCCTTTTCCAATTCCTTTTACCGATTCCTTGCTTGATGATGTGGCAGAACATGAAATGTATAATTTTTTGGATGGTTTTTTAGGTTATAATTAGATCAGGATGCATCCAGATGATATGGATAAAACTATTTTTATTACAGAATAGGGAGCTTATTAACAGTATAGTGATGAACTTTGGTTTGAAAAATTGTCCTCTTGAGTTTCAAGGAAGTGCTCACAAGACTTTTGAGTCCTATTTAACAACTTTTATGAGGGTCTTTATAGATTATTTATGTGTATTTGGAATGAAAATGATCATTTAAAGCATCTTAGATTATGTTTGAAAAGGTGTAGAAAAATTGGCATGTCTTTGAATCCTTTAAAATCTATTTTTGCTACAAAGCGGGGTGTACTTGTGGGGCATATTGTTTCTAAGGAAAGGATGGCTATAGACCCAAGGAAAATAACTATGATTTAGAAGGCAAAAGCTCCAACCAATGTGCAGGAGATCATGAGATTTGTGGGTCAAGTAAAATGGCATAGAAGGTATTTGGGATATTTGTCTCATATTTTTTTCCCTCTTACTACATTGACTAAGAAAGGTATGCAATTTTTGTGACGTGTAGAATAGGAAAAGGCTTTCAATATTCTTAAGAAGATGCTGGTGGTGGCTCTGATATTACAGCCTCCTATATGGGATTTACCTTTTCATGTATTTGTTGATGCTTCTGATTTTGTAGTGGGAGTAGTGCTTAGGCAAGATAAGGTACCTCAATAGTTTAGACCAATTTATTATGCTAGCAGAAGATAGAGTGCTACTGAAAGGAATTATTCGATAATAGAAAGAGAAGCACTTGGGATGGTTTTTTCTGTGCAAAAATTTAGACAGTACTTGGAAAATCAAGTAATCTTTCATGTGGATCATCAGGTACTATTGTTTTTTTATCAATAAACTTGAGTTAACATGTAGGTTAGCTCGATGGATGCTATTGCTACAAGATTTTGATTTCAAATTTATTCATACTCCTAGTGAAGAGCGTGCAGTGGTGGCTAATTATTTAAGTAGATTTGAGAATGATGACCCTAAAGTTGAAGTTTCTAATCAACTTCTAGAGATTATGAACTTTTTGAAGTTCATATTCTTGATCCTGACTCATATTATGATCAGCTATTGCATGGAAGATTGGGATGCTAAGCTTGAGGTGCTAAGCTTGATTCAACATTGTGGACTTTTAGAACTGCATATAAGGTGACAATAGGACTCACACCCTTCAGACTGGTGTATGGATTAGAGGCTGTGGTACCTATGAAATTTGTGGTACCAAGTTTGAGAATTGTAGTTACACATAAGTTGGATCCTAAGGAGTCAGTCTAGTAGTATAGGTTAGAACGAATCCTGAAGTTAGAGGAGGATAGGGTGTTAGTTGCCTACATTTCAGGTGTTACCTAGCAATGGAAGCAGGCTTGGGTAAACACACATATTAAAAAGAAAAAATTTCAGGAAGATGATTGGGTTGTTGTCTATAATTCCCAACTTGTTAGATTCCCTGGCAAATTAAAGCTTCGTTATATAGGTCTATTTGTAATTTTTCAAATATCTTGGTCACATGATACATTTTTATTAAAAGATTTGCAAGGCAATGTGTTGAAGCTTGCAGTTAATGGGTTTAGGTTAAAAAGATTGGTGTAACCTTATTATTCAAAGATTAATTTAATTTTAGTTTTGTGTACAAATTTAATAGTGACATACAATGATGATAAAGAGTGGTCTTCTATTTTTCATGGTGATGGGAGTAATGGCACAAAAAGTTCTCAACACTTAGAAGACTTGAGCTTGTGAGTTCAAATGGAGATGACGACTCCTTCATTTGTGTCTTTCTCCTTCTCACCATCATCTTCGATGAATAGGCCTACAATTTGTGCCATGCCCTATACACAACGCAGCTCAAATAGATGGCTATCTATGCAAAAGCATGCTTGCAAGGATGATGACGATGATGTTGATTTTGACCATCTGAAGGAGGAATGGTCTAAGTAGCAGCATGATGTCGAGGCAGCATTGAAAGCTCCACATTAGGTAGCCAGCCCTAGTGTTGCACAAACACCATTTGTAGATTCTACATTGGTCTTGAATGTTGATCATGCTCCCACCAAAGCATGGTTGAAGAAGATTGGGCTTTATGATTTTGCATGCTTTCCTTGGGCAACATGGGTAGCAAATGCACATGCTTCGGTTCAACTCGATATTTTAAGGCAATCTCAGGGAAAGTTTGTTGGTCGCATTAATCTTACTACAGTAGTGATGAGTCATGTTTTTGCATTACCCATGAATGTCAATGCCACATTGTGGCAATGTTTGGATGAGCAAATGTTTCAAGAATTTGGGGATGCTATAGGCCCGCATAATGTATTTGTCTTGAAGTGAATTGATATAGCCTAAAAGATGCAGCTCATATGGTTTATGAAAAGATTTATGATATTCATTAAAATTGATTCTGTCTCTCCTGAGACATATGGTCTCATTTATTATGCTAAAAATATGGGTACAACTAATTGGGGCGCTGTGATGCATGATCGCCTGATGATTGAAATTAAACTGCTCAAGGTAAAGAAAGTGTTCCATAAGTCTCAAATGGGATGTGTTTTGGTGGCATCAAATGAGTATGTTCATATGCAATTTCCAGATTTGACTATGGATACTTTGTTGAAGTGGACCCGTGATTCTATATCCATTGATACATGTGATGGTGATACTATGACTAAGGATAATAGTCATGGTACTTCCACTACATGATCTTCCAAGGCATCCATGGCTGTCTCAATATCAGACTGTAGCCTATGTCAGAGAGAGTTGTTGGCCTTCTTGCTTGCTATCTTGTTCATGCTCCTGCCCAACCTCTTTCATAACATGCTTGAGAGGTAGCTGATTTGCAGCTTTAGGTGGATCTACACTTCTTGTTACTCTCTTAGATATTCTTGCATTATCTTCATCTCTCTTATGTTTCTCTTCCATAAGTACATCCATGTTTTGCCCTTTTGCTGAATATGCATCTACTAGTGATTCCCAACTAGTTATGTCACAGATGTCTTGCCTTGCATAAGAAAATTCAATATCAGTAGATTTTCTTCTACTTATACTCTTTTGGAGGGTGATGAGGATAAATATGCAATCTATATGGATTTTCTTCAAGCAGGGTATCAAGAGGCTTATGCTAGGCAAGTGACCTTGGAATTTGTTAGAGACCATGGAAAGCATATGGGTTTTGATCATGTAATGCATGTGGATAAGCATGTTAAAATGGATGCTTTTAAGTCTTTGGATAATGCACATTCAATGAAAAAAAAAAAGCAAAAAATGGAAAAATTTTGGCTTCGGGGTAGGCCTCAACCTCAGCCTCTTGAAGGTAAGCCATCAAATGTTTTTTATGATACTCTTGTTTCCATCAAGAATGCATTGGGTAAAGATCTTGGGTCTACTCACATATCTAATGTTCCATCTACTTCATGTTAGTTAGGGGTTGATGCTTTTATGGTTAGCAACATGACCAGATGTTATGGCTATGATGCAGAGAGTTATGATGTACTTGAAGCAATATGAGCAGGCTAATTCAGGGATTGCAATAGAAGTTACAAGATTGCAAGATCAATTGCAGACAAAAAAGATGAACTTTGAGGTTTTGTCTCAATAGTTGCAACAAAAAAGGGTTGATTATGAAGCTTTGATCTCACTAAATCAAGCTCAGATTGCACACTTGCAGCAAGTTATTGAACATAATAAAATTTTAGTATAATTGTTTGAAAAGTGGACTGAGGAGCTTAAGACTAAGTGTTTAGATGAGATGTAGCAATTTGTGGATATGTATGGGAAGTTGCATGTTGTTCATAATTTATTGTTGGATAGACTTCAACCTTTGAAAGTGGTTGATCAGCAGATACTTCAGAATTTGGATGTTAATGTTGATGGATCTATGGTACTTAAATCGGAACATTAGGATATTCATGATGCTTTGGTTTCTGAGTGAAGTAAGGATGTCAAAAGGTTGCCCGAATCTGGATGTCTTGGTTTCTAGATCAATACTATGTTTAAATATGTTTTTATTTCAAAGTAGCAACATGTTGATTGTCATGAGAAAGAAGAATTGCATAAGAAGATATCTTTATTATAAGAGAGGTGCTATGACTTGGAATTGAAGTTGCAAGATGCTTTGGAAGCTAAGAGAAATAGTGAAGATTATATAGCTATTTTATTGCAAGACAAGCACTTTCATGCATCTGATGGTAGTGATGTAGTTCAAGAGGTGGATAATAAAGTTCATGAGGGTTTCAAGAGAGATGGCAGATGTTTTACCTACAGGACATGGTGATCAACATTCTCGAGTTCAAATATCTTTCTGTAGACACATTATTGTCTACGTTCCTATTTCCTTTTAATAGGTTATAGGTTGATGTTCTTACTTCTTTTTTGGTTCTTCATACTTCATAGATCATTTTGATTTCCACTTAGAATTGGTTATGCAACTACACAAGAGGACTATGAGTATCCTAGAGGGGCTCTACTCATGGTAGCTTAGTGTGGCTTTTTAAGAGATGCAAGGCCTCTAGCAAGGCATAACTATGTTCTTTGGGTCATCCAACATTTCACTTCATGCTTGTGGATTCGAGTCATGACTGTGCCAGTCATCCACTAGGCTATGCCAGGTGTTAGAGCATAAATCCTTAGGGCTCGAATTCCAATAGTTGCTTAGTCTTTTTACTCTAATATATGCATATAGTTACTTGAGATCAGTCTATGTAAAAGTGACCATAAATGTCATGTGGTATGTTACTTGTATTATAGGCACCTATCTTGATATTCAGGCAATTGTATTTCTTGAGATCAGATGAATGAAACCGAAAGCATGAAATGATAGCGCCATGTTTTGCTAGTGACAGTGTTGATTAATCTTCATTTTTGTTCTTGTTTCCTATTATCAAGGTTATTATTTATGCATTATGTGTTCATAAATATTCTTGGGTATGACTGTTGCAATCTGTGCAAGAATTATGTTAATGATGAAGTCTAGCATTTCAGCATATTTGCGTGTTCATGTATTTTCTGTTGTGGGTTTGAATACCCAAAACAAATCCATTTTTATGAGTGAGAAGTGGAGCCTTTTGATGGTCCCTCCTATCTATTGGATGTAGTCTAGCATTCGCTTAAAGGATGTGGATCAAACACGCCCATTGGCCTACTATAGATGATCCCCAATATTTTCTATTAAATTTTACTTATTCCCAATAGTGGCTAATTACTTTGTTTTGAAGGAAGGCTATTCATATTCGTTTGACCCTTAGATGTATGTTTTGTCCCACCTAACGTGTGATATTTTGTACAACTTGTAATTAATCCCCACTTCCAATGCTCAAAAGTTGTATGGCAACCTTGCTATTCACAACCACTCCTACCTTCCATAGTATCTACTAACTTTTTATATGAAATCATCAATATCAAAATCCTTTTTAGTACGTTTTGATACTTCCAATTTATTTTTACTATGTAGTTTTTGACATATTTTTAACGTTTTATGGTTGGGGGCTCATGACACTCTATGTTGAGCTATCTACATTCACCTTGTACTCAATACACTTGCATGCTTGTATAAAACAGGTGGTGGTCAATCATCACTATCATCTTTATTCTTTATTCTTTAGTTTGATAGAGTACTAAAGGAAAGTTATGTCACACTTTGTGACTATTGAAATTTCCATACGCTAGTCTTGCTCTCTTATGTTCAAGCCTCCATAGCTCTTGCCCTTGATTGTGCTTCTACTCTTCTCTCTCACACTCTTGTTCACCCTTTCAATTGGTATCAAACTAGGCATTTGAGGAGCTTTAGCTTGGAAAAGAGAGCTTTAATCTGAGCTTCCATGGTAGCCATATATATTTTTATAGGTATACAATCGCTTATCGCTATCATATTTATTCATTATTCTTTACTATGATAGAATAATAAAGGAAAGGTAGGTCACACTTTGTGACTATCGGAGTTCCCATACATTGTTCTTGCTCTCTTGGGCTCAAACCTCCATAGCTCTTGCCCTTGCTTCTACTTGTACTCTTCTCTCTCACACTTTTCCCCACCCTTTTGACTAGTATCAAAGCAAGCATTTGAGGAGCTTCAACTTGGAAAAGAGAGCTCAAATCCCAGCTTCCATGGTAGCCATATATTCAATCATTTTAGGTAAACATCTGCTATTCGCCTTCCCCATCTCATTCCCCAGCTTCACAATAACATTTTAATAATGCCAAGTGACATTAGAGGATTAGGAGCAATGGAAGAAGGCTAGGATAGCAGCCTACCATTTTTGGCACATTTTTAGGGGGGCCATCCCATTTAGTTGGCATCAAGATTCTAGCTCTAGCACTTCTCCTAGTCCTCATTCAACTATTGGGAACTTCTCTTGGCACTTTTATCTCTATCTTGGGCATCATTTGGGGAAGAGATCATTAGCCATTGGCTGTCATTTGTGGAAAAACTTATTGCTTACACTTTTGAATAATAAGCATTTAAATATTTTTTTATTAATAAGCATTTAAATATTTTTTCTTTACTAATGCTTATTCGTTAATATTTTAACATTGGGATGATATATTGATGTAGGATTGATGCCATGTGGGGTAGCAAGGAACTAGTGAAAATTGCAAGAAAATATTCATTCTATGTCTCATTTTGTGTCATAGTCTACTTCAAATGGCTACTCCTACACTTTAGAATGACTGATCATCAAGGTAGAAGCCTTCTTCTCTAGTTTCAAGAGGTTAGTATTAAAGAGACTTCTATCCTTTTTCTATGAATTTTGGGACAACATGCCATTTTTTTTATAAAAGATTGCATCAATCTTGAATAAGTTTTTACTTCAACTCTCAACTCTTTTCCCTAAGGCATTGGGCATGATTTCACCCTTTCTTAGACATTCTTGAATATCCAAACCCTAACTATGAAGTTTGTGGATAGCAAGAAATCTCTTGCTTGAATCTTATCAATTTTCAAGGGGCTTTTACTCAACCCCTTCTTGGATACTCTGCACAACCCTCAGCATGCAACAATGATGAATATATTGAAGTAATATTATTCAATCATTTGAAGATTACTCCCATTTTCTTGATGACAAAATAAGTCATCATGGATCTCAATGAAATTTTTGGTCCAATCTTATTTAATTCAAGGAGATTTTGATCTCTATTCATTCCAAGGATCCACTTCTTCATCATACTTCAAAGATGAACAAATATTTTACTATTTCTTCAAGATTTGAAGAGATTCCTTCTCTCTTGACAACCATTACAATAGAGCATCATCAAATATTTGTGAAATATATGATTATTGTGCTTCTTATCATGGGGTTTTTATGCTAAATCACCTTAGGATATACTAGATGGTTCATTCCACTTAATCTTGACCAAAATTGTTGATCTATTGCAGAATATGGTGCCATTTTACACTCTTAAAGAGGGGTACTATTCATTTTACAACAATTACTTCAAGTTTCTAGAATTTCTTCAACAATCAAGCTTGTATCAAAGGATTGAAGGCTATAGTCAACCCTTATTGAAGGATCTTATCAAGAATTTAACCCTCTATTAGTGGAATTGATTAACTTTGATCATTTGCAACAAGAGGCATTTACTCATTAGTAATTCATCAAGGAGGATTTACTATGATCAGGAGAGAATTACCAATCTCAACTTCAACAACTATCATTATCAAATATGAAAGATACCATTAAATCTCACACTCTAAACTCTCTTAATCCTCTTACTTGCCATTTTTAATTACTGAAAAGAGAGATTGGGAGTAATGTTTGGTTCATTCATTTGATTGGGTAGCATATAGAATTCTCCTAGGGTTGTTTGAAGTAATGCTTTAACTTCCATCATTATAATCATGCAATGTTGAATCCATTTGATGTAATTCACTGATGGAATGCTATCATTTAATGCTCTAAGCTGACTTTTCTTGCTTGGCTAGTTATTGATGTACTCAATGAGAAAAAAATTATATGGATGGTAAGTGGAAATTCATTGTAATGGAGTGCACTAGTCACTACAAGTGGATAAAACCCCTATTCCTTTCCTTTTATCTCTATCCATTTTCTATTTCCACTTGCATCTCATTGAAAGAAGAAGAGTTTTACTTCTATCCATGCATCTCATGACTATTTCATTAGTCTAGAATGTCATTTCCATGTTGAAAATACTTGCTGCAAGGAAAAGTGAATATGAAGGGAGTTATGAGCTAAAAGAGGGGTGACCCTTTCTCATAATGAAGAACCCAAAGGGGGCGTACAGCCCAACTTGGGGAGAAAATTTGCACACCCCCAAGTCTCAAAGCCCATGTAGGTGCCCATATCATTGTTTTATCCCTCACATAGGTACTGCACTAAAGAGGACTAAAGATGGGTTATTGGCAATGATTTTGGGCCTCATCTTGACATTCCTATAGGATCCCACTTTACCTCGACATCATTATAGGTTTAATATGATATTATCAACCTATTAGAGCTATAGAGTATTTAATACACTTTACAAGTTTTGGACATGTTGATACTACCACTTGCAGGTGTTATTTACCCTTTTCAAGTGGTTTCTAGTCAAGCAGGTTTAAATAAAAAATTTGGGATAGGGATACAAACTTTTACATATACTTTTAGGTATTTACCACTTTTGAGAAGTGGTACTATAGGTCATGCATGTATTCGATAGGTTTTGTTCACTATTTTCAAGGATTTAGTCAAGAAAGGTCACTTATAGGTGGTCATCTAGATGTAAACAAAGCTTGGATAGATAGTAGAATGGTTCTTGATAAATCAATAAATTTGATTCTAGGATCAATTTAAACAATGCTAACAAAATTTGCTATTTATAACTAGATAAAAAACTTTATTACCAAGGTCTCAATACAAAAATCATTGCATTTGGACACCAATATCACAAGCTATCATTGTTTTTATCATTGTTGGTCATTGTAGATAGATTGTATTCAATATAGCCAAGAATAAAAGAAGACATCAAATATTGGAAACTATTAACGAAGATGTCAACACTTATCAATATGATCCTAACATATCCAACCTTTGGTCAATTTAGCACCAACAAGATTATTAGGACACTAGTGGTATCACTACTTAGTAAATTCATCTTGAAAATATGGAGTTTCATGTATCTCAAGATTTTGATGGATACCAATAATTATCTAAGGAGTTGAAGAGCATGAATGAGGCAATTCTTGGGGGTATGCACATGTTGAATAAGTCAATGGATAGTAAATTTAATGAGCTTATTGCCTATCATTGAGAGCTTGACAAGCAAGATGTAGGAGAAACAACCTACATTGGATAGTATCCCACCCCTAAAGGATCTAAATTCTACTCTACTTCTAGATCCTACAATATTTAAGGAAGGAGAACCTCTTAAAATCAAATATGTATATCAACCTAATAGATATTATCCTAAGAATAAATCAAGGCCTCAATTCAATCAAAGGATTGATAATAGGTATGAAGAGGATATACACATAGATGACGAAGAGCATGGATGTGACACCTTCTACAAGTTGAACCCCTACCGTGCAAAGATGAAGAGTATGGATGTGACCCCTTCTACAAGTCGAACCCCTACCATGCAAAGATGAGTAGAGGTTAATCATGATGATAGACAAGAGGGTGCAAGAATATCTATGCATGATCAACCTCCATGAGAGGGATGCTCATTTAAAATACCCTCTAATCAAGAAAATGGTCAGTCATTTCACCAAGGTTTTTGACAACAATCAACATGGATAGCCCTATCAAATGCAAAAATCATGGAATAAAGATTCTTGGAGACAACAATCCTTTGGACATCCCACCAACTCTAATAAGTCCCAATACAATGATTGTGAGTATAAAGAGAAGATCAATATTGCCAAGTTCAAGGGAGATAATTTTTTACCAAGTCCCAATACAATGATTGTGAGTATAAAGAGAATATCAATATTACCAAGTTCAAGGGAGATGATTTTTTGCTTAAGAGTAGGAAGAGTGGATCAATAAGCTTAAAATATACTTTACTCGTTATCCAATGAGTGATGAAGCTAAAATTTATTTTGCAACCCTTTACCTTGACGGCTATGCCCACACTTAGTGGAGGTATATGCTAAATTCAAGTGGGTAATCTTTGAAATATTTGTCTCTCCAATGGAGAAGGAAAAGTTGCAAAGAAAATGGTCCATGTATGTGGAAGGTATTATAGGTATAGCCAAGGTGAATAAATATAACTATTGCCCTGATTTATATCTCACTTTGAAGGTGAGTGCAATGCAACCTAAGAATATTCATAAAGCAATTCAATTTACTGAACAATACAACCAAAAGTATCATAGAGACATTATCCTTGCATTGCTTCATAAGAGCCTCCATCCTTTCCAACTCCTCATGGGCTTGTGGATTTACATCATCATGAAACAATACGGAGGGTACTGATACTTTGTAGCTATACAAAGCTTCAAAAGGAAACATTCCAATGCTCATGTGGTAAGTATTGTTGTAACAAAACTCCGCATGATGGAGCCATTTTGGTCCCATGCATTTTGTGTCTCATGACAAATGTGCCTCAAATAAATTTCTAGCCATTTGTTAACTCTTTCAGTTTGTCCATCTGTTTGTGGGTGATATGCAATACTAGGAGTCAAAAGAGTCCCCATTGAAGAGAACAAACTCCTCCAAAATCTACCCATTAACTTAGTGTCACCATCGGACACAATCTTCATTAGCATACCATGAAGCTTAAAAATACATTCCTTGAATTGTTGAGGCACTTGCTTTGTTGTAAATTGCGCCTTATTAGGGTCAATGAAATGGGCTAATTTGGTCAACCAATCAACTATCACATAAATGTTATTCCACCCATGCTTAGTTGTAGGCAATCCCACAATAAAATCCATAGAGATACCAAGTCCACTTGCCTTTAAGGAATAGGGAGTGGCTGAAGTAATCCGTCAGGTAGAAGAGATGAATCTTTATTTTGTTGAAGACATTGCATCACATAATCCTTGACGTCTCGCCAAATGCCCTTCCAATAGAAGCTCTTATGGATGTTGTCAAATATTTTGAATAGCCCATGATGGCTTGCTAAAGGTGAAAAAATGCATCTCATGTAAAATATGGTCTTTGAAAGAGGATTGTGGTGTCAACTAGACTCTACCATGCTACCATAAAAGACCATTGTGCCAATTGAAATTAGGATACTCTTCTCATTTACCTTGTTGAAATTTCTTCATCATCTTTTATTCTTGCTCATCAAGTAAATATTCTTCTTGGATGTTATGAATCCAATCCTTATGTACAATTGAAATTGAAGAGATAGAATATGTCCACAAATGTGATAAAGTATCCACCACAACATTATCTTTTCCAACCATATAGGATGTTTAAAAATCATATCTTTGAAGAGTATCTAGCCATCTCCTTTGCTTAGGGGACAAATTTGGTTGGAAAAGAAAGTATTTCAGCATACAATGATCTCTCTTCACATTGAAATGGCTACCATATATGTAGTGATATCACTTTTTGATAGTATGTAAAATTACCAACATCTCTTATTCATAAACATGTGATTGATGCTCCATGTTATCAATCTTGTGACTTTCATGGGCTATAACTCCATGGTCTTGATACAAAATAGCCCCAACTCCCTTCCACTAACATCTGCATGTATAATGAATTCCTTAGAGAAATTCGGGCATATAAGAATAGGTGCTGAAACTAATAGAGATTTCAGCTCATTGAAGCTCTTATTAGTTGTGGAGTCTCAAAAGAAAGCTTCTTTCTTCAGTCTATCTATGAGAGGAGCCGCCACATGAGCATAATTTTTTATAAACCTTCTATAAAATGAAGACAATCCAAGGAAATCCCTCAAAGAAGTAGAATTCGAAGGAGTAGGCCACTCTTTAACACATTTCACATTGTTAGGATCCATACGATGTGACCCAAGTATCACTTTATCTTCCATGAAAAAACACTTTGATATTTTGGCAAAGAGTGTGTGTCTTCTTAATGTGTCAAAGACCTCTCACACATACATCAAATGCTCATCCTTGAATTTTCTATAAATGAGGATATCATCAAAGAATACAATGATTATTTTGAATAAGAAAGATTGATTATCTTATTCATGAGTGCTTGAAAAGTACGAGGATATCATCAAAGAATACAAGGATTGTTTTGAACAAGAAATGCTGCAATGTCTTATTCATGAGTGCTTGAAAAGTAGTGGGCGTATTTGAAAGCCTAAATGGCATGACCAAGAAGTTGTATAATCCTCTTTTAGTCCTAAAGGTTGTTTTATACTCATCCCATTCCTTCATTTGATTTGATGATAGCCCGAACGAAGATCAATCTTGGTGAAGACCTTTGCATCTTTGAGCTCATCCAAGAGGTCATCAATGTGAGGAATCGGGTATCTATTCTTTATCATGAACTTGTTAAGCTTCCTATAATCAATGCACATGTGAAAAAAACCATCTTCCTTTTTAACCAAGAGCACAGGAGAGAAAAACGGAGATTGACTTTGCTGAATTAAACCCATTTGTAGCAACTCTTTAACTTTTCTTTTCACCTTTCCTTTCAAACTTTGATAAGTGATAGGAAGGTTAGTTGATGGGTTGTATTGGGCAACAAGTCAATAGGGTGATCTACCTCTCTCTTTGGAGGCAAAGATGCTAGTTGCTGAAATAAATCTTTGTAATCCTCTAATAGCTCTTCCATTCTTGGATCCTTTTTATTTGAACAAGATTATGGTTTATTTGGTGGCTGCTCTTCATCCACTTTCTCAAGCAAAAGAGTGAATATACATGACCGTGCATTGATTTCTTTATGTATCGTCTTCTTAGAGATAAGTTTCATTTGCTTTTGACCAATGCCCTTCAATATTATATGCTATCCATTCCATTGGAACTACATCAACATGTTTTTTAAGTCTGAAGAAAAATTTCCAATGGTTTTCAACCAATCACAGCCAATGACAATATCTATGGGACCCATTTTCAAAGTGATCAAGTCCACTTTCATAGTACATTAAGAAAATAGAGTGATAGGAGTGCTTATATTTCATTACTTAATTCATAAGCTCCATTAGCCACTTGGATCTTCAACTGTACTTGTATTTGTTGAGAAAAAAATATCAGCCCATGTAAAGATTTGGTTTTAATGAAGCTATGGGTGCTGCCCATATCAATTGAAAGGTGAACCATTCTTCCTTACAATTGGTCCATGCATAATGGGAAATTGCACATAAAGAACCATCCGGATCAAAAGGAAAGTTGTCCACAATATCATAAAATTCATCATTATTTTCTTCATCCTCATAATGCATTTATTCAACCATTGGGTTTGCTTCCACATGAAATACATTCTTCTCTTTACTTTCATCTTCATCCGACTCATTGATGATAATAAAGCTAAGTTTTCTATTTTTGGATTTGCATTTCAAGTTATGGTCATGTGTCCAATTTTCTCCGCACTTGAAACATAACCCTTCGGCTTTCGTGTCTCTTATTTGATCGTTTGAAAGGATCTTGTTGTAAGTGCTATTTTAAGATCCCTTTTGTGCAATTTTAGCCCTTGTAAAGCTTTTTTTTACTTCAACCATTGACCTATAACCATTTCTTCCACTTGGTTTTGATCCATAGACCGTTGGATATGTAGGCAACTTGCTGTTATTACTGTTGTAGGTACTAGTTCCTTTGCCTTCTTGCCTAAAAACATCCCTTTACTGGCTGAAATGTGCTCCAACACTTGAAGGTTGATTAGGTAATGAATACCTTGCATTTTTTGGCTGAATTCCCATTAAATATCTTCTATATTTTTGCCCATACCTTTTAGCATATAAAATGGCTTCATGAATTTCCTTGGGCTGCATTGCACCTACTTTTGAAGAGAGACCTAAATCTAAACCAAAGATTATTTGTTTAACTTGGCCAAATCATTAATCCCTTTGATGTACATAGATAGATTAAGGAACATATAGGAGTACTCACAAACGGACATGCCTCTTTGTTGAAGACCATACCATCTTATTTGCAATCTTTCTTTCTCCATTGGAGAGACAAACAAATCCAACATTGCCTTCTTAAAATTCTCCCAAAAAGCAAAAATATGACCAACTCTTTACATATATCTCCACTATGTATGCATGTAACCTTCGTGATGAAGTGCCACAAAATAGATCTTAGCTTTATCATGGCAAGGAAAAAGTGTGAAGTACATCTGTAATTTTGTAATCCATTCTTGCCACTCCATCCCCCTTGAAGTTAGAAATGGTAATATTTTCTTTGTACTCCTTTTCATTATAGGTTGGCTAAAAATTGTTGGAGTGTTGTCCAAGAGACAATTGTCTCTAAGAATCTTTATATTGAATCTCTTCCCAAAGATTTTGGTCTAGAAGTATTATCACCATGATTCGGTTGTTCCAATCTAAAAGAATGATGTTGTCCATTTATGGGTTGACCATGAAATGTCTTATCTTTGTTGGTGATTTCATGAAATGACATTCTTTCATCAAATCTTCCACTCTTATCATAAAAGTCCAATTCTTTTTTCTTGATGGTAGATTGAAAGGGAAAATATTTGTAGAAAGGGTCACATCTATGAAACTCTTGATTTTATTCTTCTCTTAGGTCCTCCTTTTTTTAAAAAAAATAAGCAGCCTCACGTCTTGAATTGAATTGAGGACGGGCATGATGCTTTGATGACATTGGTGGCTGATAATGAGCACTCTTCAATGTTGATGGTTCATAGGCTGATCAATCCCCTTTCCTTTATTGGAGGGCTAGACTTCATGAAGCACATCAATGTTGATGGTAAGTGTGGAAAATATGTGGTTTGAGACTTCAAGTCCTTGATAGCTACTACATCATCTTCAAATCCACTCTTCATAAACTTGACTAGCTACTGAAGCCCTTCATCTACTTTGTTGAATATGTTGTTAACCTTTTCCAAGGATTTGGATAGTTGCTCTCATAAGTATCATGCATCCCAATGTTCAGCATACACCTCTCTTGAAAGCATAAATTCTTCAAAAGGTTCGTGAGACAAGTGATTTCTATCATTATCCACCCATGCACTATAAGCATTACCAACACTTACACCATCATCTTGTTGGGATTGAGGGCTTCATTAATGTTGTTTTGATCATTGACATACTCTCTTATATCTTCTTGAATAGTATCCATTACATTGACATACTCTCTTATATCTTCTTGTATCCATTACATTGACATACTCTCTTATATCTTCTTGAATAGTATCCATTACTTGATCTTTCCTTTTGTTTTTTGCCATTATGGATAAGTGTTGTTAAAGATGACTATAGGGAAGAAAACTGTTAATATTTTGCTTAGTATTGCACAAATCCCAATGGTTTCTTGATCCAAAGGAAGCTTATATAATAGGGATACTCCAAATTTATTAAGATCTCAGCTTGCAATACAGTAAATGGGCGAAATAAACTCAAATAGTGCACCCCTATCAACGTGTCTAGGTGCAATCCCACTAGACCCCTTGTCGAAAAATTGTTATAACTTTTGCTTCCGATGTCCGATTATTGAACTTTTTGATTCAAATGAAAACTTGACATATCCTCTTCAAAATCAAGCTATCAAGCTCTAAATCAAATCATGACATAAATTTTTATAATAAAAATTGTGAAATTGTCTTGTGAATTCTTGCACCCTGTAAATACCCTGTGAATGCCATGTTTCTTCTTGAAATGGCACTTGTAGTGTAGGCCCTGAAAACAACTAATAGACCTATGATGGGCTACAGGGCACTAATAGTTATCCAAGGAACACCTGCAACTAATTGATACATATTAGAAATACCTGTATATATATTCAAAGATGTCATAAACTACCTTGTTTGGTACCACAAGACTTCAAATCTTCATCCACTCTTTTTCAAGTGGTCTTCTATGGTTTACCACTTGTGGTGAGAGATAAAATGGCAAGACAAGCACTTAAATGGGGTATGAAACTCCGAAAGGTTTGTGCACCCATATAGAGTCATAAAAATAGCAAGGGAGAGTCACCTCACTATTATCTTTCTATCTTGTCCAACTTCAACCTTTTTCCTTGGTTGGAATACACATAGCAAAGCTAGTGTTCTAACAATCAATGTATGATATGTATGCCTGAATCAAAAATTTGCCATTTTATGATATGCAAAAACGGGAATGGAATAGGGTTGAAAATGAAATGGGAATAGGTAAAGAATACCTACACAGTGACTCACTGCTTTACAATTTTTATTCCACTTACCACTTGATTTTACTTTCAGTCAAATTGCAATCAATCACATCAAGCAACCAAGGTTAGGATTAGGCATAAATTTTCCAAAAAATGGAAGAGATTAGCAACAATTGGCTACTGATTTTTATTGAGTAAGATGAAAAGAATTCAAAACATCATTCAACCCTAAGTTGGGTCTATATGCATTCAAATGGCAATTCTAAAATGGGATTACTCTTAATTCTCCATTTTCAACAATTGGATATTAAAGGAATTAAGAGAAAAATTTAGAAATACCTCTTTCATTGTTGAAGTAGATGATTTTGGAAGCTCCAGTAACCATATAAAACTTGAAATTCTTGATCTCCTGCTTGATGTAGCCAAGAATACCCTTAAATTGCAATTTCCATGATGAATATATAGCTCATAGACTCTAATTTCTCCTTCAAGAAAGCTCCAATATTCAAAGCTTGATAGAACTGATCCTTGTAGCTTAAACATGACTGAAAATTGGAAAGGAAATCAATGATGAGCATCCAAACGGGTAGAAGACTTCAATCCTTGATAGAGAACTCGTCCATTGAAGCACATAAGCTTGCATATGATGCCCATACACTTGTAATGCCAATAACAAGCCCTACTCTTGCAATATTGAAGCAATACCATCAATTCTTGAAAAAAGCCCCAAGAACCAAAAGCCCCAAGATTCCATCCTTCAAAGATAAATTTTTTTGAAGAATCAAGTGGCTACCCTGTTTCGACTCAATTCAAGAGAAGAAAATGCTCTAATATTGCAAGAAATCTTTAATGTTGATTCAATGAGTGTTGAAGAAGCTCAAGGAGGCTTGATAGAATAAAAGCCCTTTGATATTTTGAAGAAATTTCAAAGAAAACTCACTATTGTCATAAATCTGCCATAGCTAGCATTTGGGAGGTCAAAAATGATCCAGAGAATGGGAAATGGAACTGAATACTTGCTGGAGCTTGAATGGCCTTTGTGAAAGCTTGGATTAGCCATAGCTAATAGTCATTTTTTTGAAATTTTTCGTGGAGAAGGGGGAAGTGTGCTCAGCGCAATCAGTGCAAACACCTCCTCTTGTACTCGAAAATGAGAAGTGCCTAAGCTACACAATAAGCTACTCTATATGAAGCTTAATGCATAGAGAATCAAGCTTTGATGTCTCATTAGGGAGTAAAGATCATTGAAAGAAGATAGAAGTAGTAGAAGTCATGGATCTTGGAGAAAAGCTTGAGAAGAGGAGAGAGAAAGTCTGCTTCTCAAAAGTAAGTCTTCTTTACCTCATTTAGTCACTGTAGGTTATCCTTTTGTCCAAGAAGACTCCAAAATGATATCCAAATGGACCACAACCTACTAAATTGGCCTTGAGCCTGCCATTTTTCCTTCTAGACTTCTTCAAAATCCACCAACTTGGTCATGACTTGCTAAAGAACACTTTCAGTAGTCATGGTTTAAATTGTGTAAACCTTGTGACCAAATTTTGGCCTCCCAGCTACCCTATAACCATGTTGTGACTAGATCCCCATGAAAATGACTTGCCACATGGATCAAAATCCATGCTATAATACCAATGTTATATAACTAGTTCTCATAGCAAACCAAATAGCTAGAAATTCATGAAATATACCATACTTGCAAAGAAATACAGGAAATACACCATGTTTGCAAGGAAGCCATAGCCAAAGTAGCTATGCATGAAATAGTATTGCCATGGAAGGTTGAGAATCATAGATGAATGTTGCAACATGAATACTCACCTCATGTCAAGGTGGGACATGGTATGCACCCCATATCTTAGTGGCTAAGAGCATGCACCCTCTTAGTTGGTGGGAGAAAAGAACCTCAAAAGCATATGTTACTTGAAAATAGCAAAAAGATCCTTCACATGTTACATCTCCACCTTTCATACTTAACCCTAGCCTACCCTAAACTAAGGTAACTTATGCTTTATTACACACTCAAGAAGGTGGTGCATATTTGTGCATCCAACATAAATATTTTATGCTATGTTGGGGGTTGAAGTCCCAACAAAATAAGAAGATAAGACAAAACTTATATATTTTGACTTTATCATGTAAAATTGAAAAGCATGTTATTGCATCCCTAAGACTACCCTAAGTGGTATGAAAAAATCAAAGGAGCCCAAATACATGGGTGTAGAAAGGCTTATTCTTGTGAGCTCTCATAGTACCTTACATTGGTGCACATGTCCTTGTCATTTTCACTCTACTCTCTATTTTGTGGCCTTGATTGTCAATATTTTGACACGTATTTAAAGTATGTGTGGGTTGAGTCACCTCTATCACTTTCACATTCCTTGAAAGTGGATGCATTCTTAGGATGGACATTCTTCATTCTTTTATCTGTTAGCTTGATTGGTGTAAGACATTTGTTGTATCTTTAAAAATTTTCAAAGTCATTTCATATTTTTTGGGCATGACTATATAGGTAGGAAGAATGTAATTGTCTTAGAAAGAATCCCTTGAAAAGATCCTCAATTTCTTCTTCTAAGAAAATGAGAGTTGAGACTTTGCCATCATTTTATTGCTCCCTAGTCTTCTTACATTCCATAAACCACTTGGCTAATGGAAACAATCATGTGTCTCATTACTTTCCTAAGCTCCCTTAAAACAGATCCATGTTGATCAATCAATGCTTTCTCATTGATTGGAAATTTGACATGGTTTTTTCTCTTGAGGAGGAAGTTCCTTTTTCTTTTCCCTAGAGTTGCAAATAGCTACTTCCTCTCATGTATATGGGATGTAAGAATTTTCTTGACCTACAATATGTCGATTGTTAGTGGAACATTGTCTTGTCATTTGGTTTGTACAGGACATCTACTC
Organism: Lygodium microphyllum; assembly: GCF_053477565.2. NCBI lineage: Eukaryota > Viridiplantae > Streptophyta > Polypodiopsida > Schizaeales > Lygodiaceae > Lygodium > Lygodium microphyllum. The sequence continues at coordinate 12,320,468 of NC_141142.1, forward strand.
TTCAAACATACACAAGTATTTTATTAACAAAATGAAGAAACCCAAAATATAGTGGTGGCTAATTCTAGCTGAGCCTAGAGTTCTACTATGTTCTCAATGTTAGGCATGGAAATGACTAGGATCTTCCTACTCTAGATGAATTGTAAGGTTTACTAGTAGAGCTTTGATTTTCTCCTCTTGTTTTTATTGTCCTTCTACTTCTTGCACTTGCCTTCTACTTCTAGGTCGCATGCATTTATTTTTTTCCTAGAGACCACATGTCTACAATCGAAATTGGACTATGAATCTTTGGTAGGGCTCTTGGGTGTCATCCAATTATATCTAGAGTTCTAGCTTCCCTTGAAGAGCCTCAACTTTGTCTTATGCATCTCTATACATAGCTATTCTAAGGCACTAGAACTACCTAATGTTCTTGGCACTAAGTTATACTCTTATGGGCTCAAGGTGGATTGTGCAAGGTGTTGCATTTTTGCCTAGGATGTGGTGGTAACCTCCTTTGTGGTATCAGGACCTAAAACGAGCCTAACACTAGCTCTAAGGGGTCTAGCTATGGACTCCTAAAACATGTTAAATGACCCCACATAGCCTCATAGCCAAGAGCATCTGGGTACTGTAAATGATTCTTCTAACTACTGCATTTGTAGATGTAATGTTGGATTGTAGTTCAACAAATTACCCTTCTCAACTCCAAAGCAAGGAGTTTTCCACTCATAGATGACTATCTCACCTTGAATCCCATACATAAAGGGCACCTCCCAGCTGATTGTTGTGGCCCTACAACTCTCTTACAACCAAGGGATTGGCCCCAAGATGCACCATCTAAAATATATAAAATATTGTAGCATGCTCCTCTCTTTATATTTATTATTCTAGGATACTTTCCATAATCTCACATAATCTTTTTTCCAAGAATAAACATGCTAACCTATAGTTAAGGATCTTCTTTCACTCCACATGGATCAATGGACTTTTCAAGAAATTGTTATACATCTAGTAGGTTTATTTCAATACCATGATTTTATGCTCTTTTCATGCAAGGTGGAATGCTTTAAAGTGTACCAAAAAAAAAAACATGTTCCATGTGGTGTGTATGGATAGCAAGCACATTGGCAATGCAGTGAAGGATATGATCATAACAATGGATCACATCATGTAGTTTTGGATAGTATCAAGCTTATGTATATGGATAAAATACTAATGTATATGATGTCTATTTTCATAGATGGCAACATGCACATAAGGGTCATGAGTCATCATAGATAGCAACATGCACATAAGGGTCATGAGTCATCATAGATAGCAACATGCACATAAGGGATGAATTGCATGCTAGGTATGGGAAAAACGAAGAAAGGATATTTGAGGACATGATGAGTCACATGAGCTCCACCTTTGCATGGGAAAAGGTAGTCATTTGTTGATTAGCAACATTATGATAATCTTCAACATCATAATCATAGTCAATCTCATGACTCTATGGGGCAAAATATGGGCCAAGATTATGGATATAGTCTTGATCATTCTTCTATGATATGGACTAGCATTGTGGATATTATTATGACCAAACTTATGATGATTATGGGCAGCATTCTTATGCATATCATTTTGCACTACATGGTCCTTCTTGTAACTCCTTTGTTCTTGTAAAAGTGAGCTATACGATAAATTTTATGATTCCTATGAACAGCCCTATGTTAGGGATGCTCATGATTATCCTTTGAGATGTTACAATCATATGGATTAGGGTTGATTAAGAAGAAGAGCAAGCTCGAGAGTTATATGGCTTTCATGAGACTTAGATTGTATTACAATTGAATATCTTGAAGACATTATTGGGTCATCAAATGATGATGCATATGAGTTTCTTGATGAAGATGCCTATGGACATTATGCTTGGATTCCATATGCATAGGGGAAATGATTATGGGCATGATGCAGTATACCTATTTGATTTATGTGGCGTGGTACCTCAACTTGATAACAATTTTCCTATGCTTGATGCATATCATATTGGTATTACATTCAATCCAAGTGGCTTAATTCTAGGGAAATCAACCTGAAACAAGTCATTCCATGCTCAATAGTTAGTGCTACTTGGTTCTCATTTGTTTCTTGATGTTTCTGAGAAGAAGAAGGTTTGGAAAATATGGGTTTCCTACATAAATAGCTTGATGTATTACAAATCCTATTATTAACTACAATATCTTATTGTCATCACAGTCATGGTTTTATGCCTAGGAGATTATGATATTCAATGTCTGCTTCAACATGACATCTCATTTACCCAATTCAAAGATGTCTGCTATGAGTAATGGCTTTTTTGTCCATAACTACCTTGTTAGGACAACATACAAGAAATTCACAACAGTGATCTCACTTACGCTTCATTGGATATGCAATTTTCTTTAGCATATGGATCTCTTATTTCTAAATTCAATCCCTTCTATTTTCCCATATTCCTAGCTTTGAAGGTAAAGCTTTTTTTCAAGGCAGGATTGTTGAGAATCAACCTTAGAGAACTAGCTAGATAGTTGTATCCTAGCTATCATTAGTTATGTGTGACATAATAAATGAGTTGGTCTGACTCAACCATGGTTAGTGTGTATGGTCAGTTAGTGACCTATCTTACTTCACTATTGTGTATTAGACTAAGAGTATTCTTTTGCATAATGGAATAAGAAGGGAAGAGGGATCACTGCCCTTCGTTGACTGATGGATCCATCTTGTATCTTTCTCTCTCCCTCTCTTTGGAAACGGTATCAAAGCAGTCTTTGCGGAAGCTGGAGTTGTGGAGCTAGACTTGATCTTCATTTTTTGAACTTTTAGGTCATCAAGGTTTGTGGAGTTGGATTTCATGTTTATTCTGTGGATCTTCAAGTCATCAAGGCTTATCAAGGTATCATCTTGGGCTTACTCGAGCACCATTAATTGCTTCTCTACCTTGTAATCTACCCCACGTTTTACTATGAGGTTATGGACCTGAAATAACTCAGTTAATGCAATGATATTGATGCTCATTATTGAAGGATTAGAACTTTCTTGCTTGGCAAGGTCTATGCCTATTATACCTAGCTACTTTGACTAAGGTATGGTCAGATATAAGTGTCTTTATGAGTTGCAAATGTACTTGAATCATTGATGACTTGTACGGTGAGCAGAAGCTATTGAAAAAGATTTGAAAGTCCTTTGGTTTATGTCACTCTAAATAGTGAATATGTGTTTAGAGTGAGCTGTAATTGAAGTACATCTAACTTACTTACTTCTACATGTCCTTCGTAAATCACTTGTCAGTCTTCGAAGGATCATGGGAGATTCTTATGAAAATTTATAAAAATGTAACACACGTAAGAAAAATTTAGCTTAAGCAACAATTTAACAACATGGCTAGAAAATGGCAGAAGCATACAAGCTTATACCACTAAAATAAAAACCATTGCTATTCAACTTGCCTCCATTGGCTTAAAGCTCAAGGATGATGATATGATTGTAGTTACTTTGAATGGTTTAGGTAAAGAGTACAAAGATTTTGATACATCTATTTTTGTAAGGCTTGAACCCCCTAATTGGGATGAGCTACTTGCATTGTTGATGCATGAGGAAAGCAAGTTGGGCTTGAGCACATGATCTAGTACCTCTCAAAGTAGAGATATAGTTTTTTGCTCTAGTTAGAGGAGCTATAGGTAGCAAGGCTCGAGGATCCTCTCGAGGTCGTGGTGACACTTGAAATAGCTATGGGAAACAATAACATTCTTCAAATAGTTCTAATGCATAGGATTAGAGAGGCTGAGCTACTTTGTACTCTATTGATCAATCAAATAGAGACTGATTATTATTATTGTGGTAGGTATAGTCATATTGCAAAAGACTATCACAAAAAGCAAGCTAATATGAAAGCTAAGGATAGACAATATGGTCATTATGCATCATCTAGTAATACCAATGATGACTAATCATATAGATTATTTGCCATGACACATGTATTGAAATATATGCCTTAGCAAGGTAGAGTTGATAAAAAATAGTACATTGACTTAGGTGCTTCGAATCATATGATCCCACATGGAGAATGGTTTGATGAGATGACTACATGATCTCATGGTTATGTATGTATAGGTAATGATACATAGCATGACATTAAGCATGTACCTTTGGTCATGCATGGTGGGAAGAAAAGGAGTCTATATGATTTTTTGCACGTACCATCTATTATCGAAAACTTATTGTCTATTGGAAAAATGGCTCTAAGCAAGATTTGCAAGTTAGATTAAACAAAGATGGATGTTTCATAGAAAAATATGGGAATGGCTATAAGCTGATCGCAAAAGATAAACAAAATGGCAATAGTTTTACTTTTAATGCTACTATTCCTAAACTAAAGGCAGCCATGTTTGCTCATGATAGTGGAGCAATTAGAGATGTTAAAAAATTGCATAAGTGCATTGGGTATATTTATATACAATGGTTGAAAACTATGAAACAAAAAGAGATTGTACTTGGTCTTTCAAGACTTAAGTATATGGATTTAGGACATGTCTATTGAGCTTGTCACTTTGGAAAGCAAGCTAGGTTTCTATTTGTTAGACATGTTAAGAATAACACTAGACCACTGAAGTCAGTGCACTTTGATGTTTGGGGTCTAGCACATAATGTGTCATTCAATGGTGTGAGGTATTATGTCTCTTTCATTGATGACTACAGTAGGCACACTTGGATGTATATTTTGAAACACAAGGATGAAGTGCTAGATGTCTTTAAGGATTTGAAATGTTACATTGAAAAAGAGTTTGATTCTTATATCTCTTGCTTGAGACAAATTTGACAAGTATCTAGCTAAGCATGGAATCAAAAGGCAACTTACATGCAACTATACACTGCAATAGAATGGTGTAGGAAAGAGAAAAAATAGAGTGCTTATGGAAGTTATTTTTTCAAATTAGTATTGGACTAAAGCAATTGTAATTGTAGTGTATGTTTTGAATAGGACTCTTACAACTAGTATTCATAATATTACATTGTATGAGAAACTGCATAAGTACAAACCTTATATTAGCCATTTAAGAGTCCTTGGACGTATTGTCTGTGCACATGTGCTAGATGAGAAAAGGAAAAAGCTAGATCCAAAGGTAATCAATTTTATCTTTGTTGCCTATGCATAGGACAAGAAAATATACAAATGCTATGATCATTTTATGTGTGAGACAATGTTTAGCAAAGATGTTGTATTTGATGAGTTGGCTTCTCGGTATGGTAGTTAAAATGTGGTTTTTTTTAATGGACTAGTAGATGATACTTATGCTGAAATTTGTACCATGCATAGTACTATTGTTAATGGGCCTATAGTCGACACTTCTAGTACCATCCTTAGGCTACTTGTGCAGTCATGGTTCTATGTCCACTAACATGAATATGTCAATGTATAGGAAGATGGTAGGTAGTCTTATCTATCTTACCATTATGCATCCTGACCTCAGTTACTTAGTGGGACTGATCTATTAGTTTAATAAAAAGCCACACAAACTTCACTTGGATGCAGTCAAAAGGATTATGCGGTATGTTAAGGGTACATTTGAGCATGGGTTGTTTTGTGAGTTTGGAAAGCCTCTTGAGTTGACAAGATATACCATTGTCGATTAGGGTGGCTATTCATATGATAGATGGTATCAAGTAGTTATGCTTTTAATCTTGGGAGTAGTATGCTTAGTTGGAGTAGCAAAAACATCCTACAATTGCTCTCTCTAGCATAGAGATATAGAGGTGCATCCCTAACTGTATGTAAAGTAGTTTGGCTCAAAAATTTGCTAAATAACTTGGGCATACAGATGGACAAATCAATCACGTTGCATTGTGACAATATGAGTAGTGTGCTTCTTGCTAGCAATCCAATTTACCATGCTAGATTAAAGCACATTGAAGTACTTATCACTATATCATGGAGATAGTGCTTGTAAGGAAAATAAATTTGATTCATATAAAGATTGAAGACCAGGTTGCTAATATCTTTACCAAATCACTTTGTAGAGATAAGTTCATCTACTTTAGAGAGCTACTTGGAGTAAAATAGTTGACTTGAGCTTGAAGGGGAGTGTTGAGAATCAAGGTTAGAGATCGATACTAGCTAAATATAGTTGTAGCCGAGCTATCATCAGTTTGTATGACATAATAAATGAGTCCCGCTTGACTCAACCATGGTTAGTGTGTATGGTCAATTAGTAACCTATCTTACTTCACTGTTGTGTGTTAGACTAAGAGTCTTCTTTTGCATAATAGGATAAGAATAAAAGAGGGATTACTACCCCTTCTCAATTGATGGATCCATCCGGTGTCTTTCTCTCTCCCTCTCTTTGAACAGAAGAGGGATCACTACCCCTTCTTGACTGATGGATCCATCTTGTGTATTTCTCTCTCGCTCTCTTTGAACAAGGATGGCTTGTAATGTAGATAATTTTTTGCCTATTTATGCATAGGTTATGAGGATCTAGGGTTATCTTGCTCTACCATTGCAAGGGGTGAGTTCCTTGCTACCTCTTTCAATTTCCATGGTGTAATACTTTAGATTAATAATCAGATCATAGGTTATGATAGTCATGGCTTCCATATTTTCTTAAGTTTATGTTTGTATTTCTTTGGCTATAGAGATTGGCTTTTTTTACACCAAGTTCTCAACTTTATGATCACTAATATATATATATATATATATAAGGTTCACTTGGTTCTCTACTTTGAATCTAATCCATTTCATGAATACTTTTCAAGATTTTTACATTTTTGAAATAATTGTAACATAGTAGCACTTTGCCATCTTCGTTGTTGGAGTCATTTGTAATAAGCCCATATTTTTTTTAAAGGGCAAAAATATATGGGTGGGATAGATTGTAAAGAAGTGGAAAAAATACTATTATTTAAGGAAATAAGTGGCTACACTAGCATGATTATATATTGTTTAAGAAGATTATTATTTTGAGTTTTCTCTTTATCTTTCCTCTTTCTTATTTCCTTTTATGCAATGGAGATGAATATATCTAATGAATGATGAAGAAGAAGATAAGTTTGTTCATTATTAAGAGAGAGTTTTTTGGTTTCTTTCAAATTATGTGATCGTACACATAGAATTTGTGTACTATTTCCCTAGTTTTATGTTTACATCTTGCTCTAGGAGTGTACTCTTTAGTTGTAGCTCTTCAAGTTAGTCCATTTGTGATCCAATGGAAGGTTTGAGCTGACTCACATGGAAGACATTGTGAATCTTTGAAAAAGAATGAAGTTTTAATTTATATGCCAAGTCACCAACATGCTTGAGAATCTTGTATGGCCCATATTACTACCAATATGCAAATTGGTTGCTTGACCCATACTTAAGAGTAGCATATCTTGACTTGGGTACTCTTAGAAGCACTAATTGACATTCTTGAGGCTACGTAGGTCTTCTCATTTCATCAACATGGGGTTTTATTTACTCTTGTGCCTTTCTAAGATTCACTTTGCTCTTGTCCTTTCTTCAACATAGGGTTTCATTTTCTCTTTCATTCTCTCCTAAGATTCATTTTGCATTGTTAAAGTAGAGCCTATATTCTTCCCATTTATTCTTTCCTTGGGGGTTGATTTCATCATTAAACATGACCCTAGGAAGGGGCACTTTATAACCATACAAAGCCTCAAATAGGAAACTCAAATACTGCATGGTGTTACTATAAGCAAACAAAGCTAATTGAAACTAAGCATCCCCACATGTTGAACATCATGGTAATAGTGCCAAAGATAAGACTCAAGCCATTTATTAACTTTCTCCATTTGGCCATCATTTTGGGGATATACTATGGATGTAGCCAATCTAGTCCCCATAGAACTAAAGACTAGTCATTAAAAGCTACTTGGTGTCTCAATCATGAATAGTTACTTAAGGTTAACCATGCAATTTGAACATTTACTCCATGAATTGGCTTGCCACTTGAGATATTGAAAGTTGAGCCGTTGTAGGAACAAAACAAGTTACTTTTGTTAGTCTATCCACTACCATATAAATGCTATTCCATCATTGGTTGTAGGTAAGCTAGTGATGAAATCTATTGTAGGTAAGCTGGAAAAGGAAATGGCTGAAGTAGACTGCCTATCTTAAAAGTTTTATCTTTGTTTTGTTGAGATGGAATGCATCTTGACATAAAATCCTTAACATCCTTCCATAGGTCTTTCCAATGAAAGCTCATAGAAACTTTATCATGTTTTGAAAACTCTCTAGTGTGACCAGCTACAAGGAAATAATGCATTTTTTCCATGATCTTTTGCTTGAAAGAAGAAGTATATGAAATAACAATCTTGCCATGAAACCACATGAGACCATTATTAAGTTGAAATAGGAAATTTGCTTCCATCAATCCCTATAGTAATTTGTGAGAAATATGATTGAATTGTTCATTTAGAAGATAAGCCTCCTGTGACTCTTCAATCCTATCATTATGAAGTTCTATAATAGAAGACACATTATATGTCCACATTCTTGAAAGATCTTCTCTACTTAAGAGTGAGGCTACATTATGAAAGGATAAATTTTAGAACTTTTTGATTTCTCTTCACTCTAAATAGTGATGCCATTTCTTGATTGCACAAAAATACAAACTTTTTTTGGTTATACACTTTCATTTCCATATCCATTTCTTGATTGCATAGAAATACCCAACTTTTTTTTTTGTCACACATTCATTTCCATATTTGTTTCTAGATAGTTATGCCCTTTCTTGATTACATAGAAATACCCAACTTTTTGGGTCATACACATTCATTTCTATATCCTTTTCACTCAACTTGCAACTTTCAAAAGCAAGGACTCCCTGCTATTGAAGTAAAACTACACCTATGCCTTGTCCACTTGCACCTTAGTGAACTCACTAGAAAAATTGGGCATACCAATGTAGGAGTTGAAGTAAGCAATTCTTTCAATTGATTAAAACTATGATCAACTACAACATCCCAAAAGATAGACTTTTTCTTGAAATAGTCACCTATTTCCTAATAAATCTCCAATTGAAAGAGAATATACCAGTGATTCCTTTAGTGGCCAATATTTTCCAAATGGGTAAAATCTTATATATTTGTATTTTTTTAAAAGGTGAGTAGGTCTACTTTTAACTTTGAGATTTTTTATTTTCCCACATCTCTAAGATTTTTTGAGGTTATGAAGGCTCTTTTGTCATTTATTTGAAATAAAAGTTCAAAAAATAAGTTAAGTTTACCCTAATGTTTATAAGCCTTGAGGTGTATATATAACACCATAATGTCCTATCGTTAAGGTATATATAGATATTGATTGATAGAAGAAACATTCCAACATTTTAAGAGAAGATCATACCAAATGTTAAGATAAGGATACCTTTATTAATAAAAAGGTAAGGGGTGGTCCAATATTCTTGTAGTGAGCATCCCAAGAATAAGCATCCAATGCTTCCCCATGGATGCCCTGTGTGGGTCACTTTCCAAGAGTTGTTGTTGTGGCTCGATGACAAGGTTGCTACTCTAGCCACAACACTAAGAAACGTCCTATACATCCCCTCAATTGCTAGCATCAGTGGGGCTCTCAAACTAGAGTGAAGGGTGTGCATTCATGGGATAGAAAAGAGATTCCACCCGAGTTCTTGGAACTCAAAGATGAAGGTGGGCTCAACATTATACTCCACGTCAAGTTTGGGGCCTTCCCTAATGCCCATTAACTTCATAAATAGTATGGGCACTTCACCAAAGATTGCCCTAGGAAAATGAGAAAATGATTAAGGAGAGTGACATGTAGTCATGTTCCTAGAACTAGGATGGGAAAGAGGAGGAGGCAAGTGCTCTATCAAAGAAAGGTGATCCTACTCAAGACCCTCATGGAAAGAAGAAGATAGATGCGGACCCAAGTTCAAGCAAGACTAAGCCTAATGTAACGTATGAGAGGTGGAGCCTATAAGACACAAGGTAATCCAAAAAAAGAAAACATTGACATTTGCTTTAAGCTAGCTCTTAAATCAAATAAGAAGAAGGACAAGCTATCAATCAAATAGCTTGCCCACATTCCTCTTACTGATAGAAACAACTATGTATCCATACAAGGGTTTGATGGGATGGTGGATGGTTATTGCCATTGAGATGGATAGGGCCTTAAAGAAAATAACCATCATGTTATGGAAGGTGCGGGGCTTATGCTCCACTGAGGTAAGAAGTGGTGCATGTGATCTTAAGGAGAAGGAAACCTGACATTTTGGCTTTATAGGAGATAAAGTTGGAGGAAAATGAAGTAGTTGGGTTTTCTCCTCTGGGATATGTCACCATGGTAGACGAATGTAGATGGGGATATGGTGGTGCAATGCTATTGATCAAGGACGTATTTCAGCTATCACTTGGGTGATTTGCTTAAGATGGATCGATGCTTACTAGTTCCATTAGGATAGGTGGAGAAAGGAGAGTTCATCTAAGTTGGGCCAGTTTGTACTTCCAATACCTCAAGTAGTAGAAGAGCCTTGCATTGGGAATTTTTGTAGCAAGTAGTTGATGGAGTTTCTACTCTTCTACTTGGTGCCTAGAAATATGATTGAAAGTAGGGCTAATAGGTTGTATGAGGCTTCATACATAGGTCTCTGATAAAGCTGATGAATGGCAAGCATTGATTGGTGATCATTAGCTAGTATATACAACTATACACTCTGGCTCTCTGCTTGTACATACCTTACATAATCACCAAGGTGGGAAATTCTAGATATCTTCATGTCTAGATTGGGACTATGCTAACTTAGAGGGGTAGTGGATAGCCCTTGACTATAGAGTGGAGGCCTTGAGTAACTACATTGCATCAAATCATGTGCCCCTATAGGTGTTTTTAGAGTAATTTTTCCTAGGAGTGTTGAAGCCCCCCCAGCTTTCAGACTTCATACCTCATTCTTAAGTGATAAGAAGTTTCTTTGCAAGGCAAAGAGGCTATGGAAAAGGATAAGTAAATAGCATGAGAATTGCATTACTAGATGGATTGCCTGTAATGAAGCCTTTGTCTCAATGACCAAGAATCATGGCAAAGTATTAGCAAGGTTGAGGAGACAAAATCAAGATACAACTATTAGGATTTGAGGCAATTTGTTGGCTTCTCTAACTGAAAACCCAAAGGATGACTATTTGGTGAGGTTGTTACAGGATTCTGAGACTTTTCTAAGTGAACAAGAGACTCTAAGAGTGAAGGTAGCTCATGTCCCAGCTCAAGATCGGACTTGGAAGGGGATGCCCCAGCCCCCTTCTAGTTCCATCTCTAAAATGTAAGGTGCACAGGAAAACCATTCTAGTATTGAGAATGAATTGCGGAGGAGAGTGTCTTGAATTGAGGAAATCATGGGGATCTTCCAAAGGCATCTCTCTTCTATTGTTGGGGTTGAGTTTGTTGAGCCCCTAGACTATAATGACAAGCTACCAAATCTCTTTAAGGGCTATAGAAGTTGCATTCTAACTAGGGTTATTGAGTAGATCAATAGGACTTTCTCCATCCATGAGGTCAGTTATCCACTTCACTCTATGAAGGAAGGTAAATCACTTGGCATTAATGGTGTGCCTATGGAGGCTTACAAAGTGCTGTGGGATTTATGTAAAGCTAACATGATTGATTTTGTTAATGGCTATGAGCCCCTAAACTATGATGACAAGCTACCAAATATCTTTAAGAGCTATAGAAGTTGCATTCTAACAAGGGTTATTGAGTAGATCAATAGGCCTTTCGCCATCCATGAGGTCAGTTATCCACTTCACTCCATGAAGGAAGGTAAATCACTTGGCATTGATGGTGTGCCTATGGAGGCTTACAAAGTGCTGTGGGATTTATGTAAAGCTAACTTGATTGATTTTGTTGACTATGAGCCCCTAGACTATGATGACAAGCTACCAAATCTCTTTAAGAGCTATAGAAGTTGCATTCTGACTAGGGTTATTGAGTAGATCAATAGGCCTTTCTCCATCGATGAGGTCAATTATCCACTTCACTTTATGAAGGAAGGTAAATCACTTGGCATTGATGGTGTGCCTATGGAGGCTTACAAAGTGCTGTGGGATTTATGCAAAACTGACATGACTGATTTTGTTAATGGCTATTTCAAGGGTCACTTAGGAGTGAATAAAGGCATGATCAAGCTAATTCCTAAAGCAGAGGTTGGGCTCAATGCTAACCACTAGTGGCATCTAGCTATGTTAACAATGGTCTACAAGGTACTTGCCACAAGCTCTTAGCCTTAAGGATTAAGGCTACTCTATCTGCGGTAGTGCATCAAAGACAATATGGGTTTGTGTACCAAAGAAAAATTCAGGATGCCATTTTGGAATATTTCATGTGCCATGGATTGGGCATTATGCTTAAGTCAAAATTACTTGGTGGTCGACATGGACCTAGATAAAGCATGTTACCATGTGAGCTAGAGGTTTATCTTGGTGTGTTGTGAGTTATGGGCTTTGGATCTCTATTTGTGGAGATGGTGTCAACGCTATTCATTAATGCCTCAGCATTTATCTACATAAATGGGAGTGATATACATGGGATGTATATGCTGAATTTCCTCTCAAGTGCTTGGTGAGGCAAGGATGCTCGCTTGTGTCGCTCTTATTTGCTATTATGTCAGACCTAGTCCTCAAGAAAATTGATTGGCTTATTTAGCAAAGCACTTTGCACTCTTTGGCATTTGCTAATGGCACTCAATTTGGGTCTCAATTCTTCATAGATGACAACACAAATCTATTGATTGATGAGAAGAGGTTGCTAGTTACTATCTAGTGTGGCTTTTGTTGGTATCTTGGCCTTTGGCACAACTACATGAAAAGAGGTGGAGAAGGTCTTCAAGTCCTTCCTCTAACACTCAAGAGATAAATAGGCATGGCATACCATAGTGTGGGACATAGTGGTTGCTGATAAGAAAGAGGAAGGGCTAGGTATCCCTACTCTCAATGAGAAGGTAACAAGGCTACCATTAGCTTTGGGTAAGAGAATTAAAGATAAGCAACCATGAATCTTGACAATCAAGCATTGGCTTGAGGCTGCTAAATTTTCACAAGGTACATGGAGGGTATCTTCTAGGTGCCAACACTAAAGAAGAAAATGAAGGATTTGTAGTAAAAATAAAGAGGCACTGGAGTTTTCTAAGCAAAAGTGGGTGGCTCAAAATGCATTGGAAGCATTCGTTTGTCAATTAGAGTTTCTTTAGACAACCTATTTAAAGAGGGTAACTTTAATTAACAAAGTAGCTACCTAATCCAGAGATTGCAAATAGCATTTTGGAGGCCTAGTAGAAAATGATGCCGAGAATGTCGCTCTACTTTCAGATCTTAAATCCAAGCTCATTTGCTCTTGTGATTTTAGCAAAACCAGTGTTAGCAGTGCAAATGTAAAGAAGTGAACTAGGTAGGTTGTAATAAGGAATTAAAGCGCCTTAGTACTTTTAAAAACACCATGATTGGGTACGAGGGGTGCTTTTTTGTGCCCTTCCATTCTTGGAAAAAATGAAGATTCACAATCATCAAAGATGAAGAGAGAATTCTTGATTGTGAGATCTTGATTTTCTTCACTCTTAATCATTGTTGCAAAAAGCATGCAAAATGATATATTCTATGAAAAGATCAGTTTTTAGTATTTCTCTCTCCTCTGTCTCTCTTACCATAGCAGATATACATATGTGCTAAGAGGGAGAGGGAAAAGGGGTGTTGCAACATGATATGATGCAAGAAATAGAGCAAAGGAGCGTAAAGGTCGTTGTTAACAGCTGTGTGGAGTGTCAATAGGCTGCCTAAGAGATCCAAAAATGATAAAAAATAAAGTGGTTTTATGAAATATCTCATGAAGTCTTGTTTTATTTTAAAATGGTAAGAAATGAATGGTGTCTGTGTATATAAATCTTTCTTGATGTTAAAAATTTAGAAAAATAATTTTTGAATGCTTAATCTATGTGCTTTTCTATAATAATAATTAGGTTTTAAAAGGTGTTCATATGAGTAAAATTGAGAAAATGAAAAAAAATAGAAAATTTAGGAGAATTAAATGATTAGATGGATCCTAATGTTGTGGAATGGTAAATAAGTTCTTGTGCAATATTTATAGGGATTCCATGGCATGGATATTGCTTCAACCTAGCCTCATATTATGTGTTAAGGTGTATTTCTATGTGGTTTTTTTCATTTCACTACATACTTAAGAATATGACCATGCTTGCAAAATTTATCGATAGGGGTTGGTAAGAAGGAAAAAATGAAATTAAATGTGCTGATTTTTTAATCTTTTTCATATGCATATAGGTTGGTTTTTTAGTGTAAGAAAGATAGTAGCATAATGTTGCCCATGTCCATGATCATGATCATATGTATATTGCTCATCGTACCAATACTAAGCTGCACCTACAATAGCCCCAAGTTGTACAATTGCACCTACAGCAGCCAATGGTGAATTCCCCTTCTTAAACTTCTCTAGATAGCTCTTGAATCACTAATTTTCACTTGCAAGTTCTCATCCTATTGGGAGATTGGAAAAACTACATCTATTAACTAGCTCTCTCTAGAAGTTTATAAAGGCCAGGAAAATAATCACCTTCTTCACTTCCAATTGAATGTTCCTTAACAAACTCTATTATAGATGGATTCTTGTAAGGAGAATTTATATCATCTAAGCCTAGCCATGCACAATAGTCATCAAGTTCTCCAAGAAATAGTGCAAACATTCCTCTTTCAGATGCAAATTCAAGATGCTAGTCAGTAGGACAAAATCAAGAGATGCATTTGTTTGCTGAAGCTAAAGAAACATTGCATCAGCCTCTTGAATCAAGTGAGGGTTCTTACTAATAAACCCTTTTGCAACAAGAGCAAGAGCTACTACTGTGAATAAATCTCTCTACTAGAACATGGCTTGAAGTTGCAATAAATGGAGCCATTTTCTTAGTAGTTGTCATAAAGGAAAAATCTTTCTTCATAAACTTCCCCCTTGTAAAACCAAGAATAGGTGAAAATGCTCCCTCTTCACCAATTACCCACAAAATGCAAACCTTCTTCACAATTTCCTTGGTGTTCCTTGTCTAATGAAGAGCAAGAAGATCTGCTACACATTGGGGGCATAGCTCCTATAATGTTTCATCAATATGTTGGCACAATGTTGGAGCTAAACTATTAGTACCACAACCTTGAAGTAGCTTTAGAGCATGTTCTAACATATCAAAACTTTGCACAATTATGAGTGGTGATTCAGCTATTGCTTCTCAAAAGATCTCTACATATGCCAAAGCTATAGCCAACATGATATCATAGTGAAAGTACTTGGATAGTGGGTCTTGCAAAAGAGTTTAGCCAACTTGCAATATATTCCACATCCATTTCATAGCTTCTTGAAGCAAACACAATGATTTAGGAATCTTGCTACAAGGGACATCCTTTGTGACTATTCTAGCTTTATCCTCAACAAGACTCATTATATTCTCCATGTAGATTTGGATCTTCTAGCATCTCACAGGCTCTTCATAAAAATTTTTGATGAGCCACTAGATCATTTTAGCTAAACCCTTCTCCAGGTGGCTTGTTCACAAGTTGATCATATGCTCTTACAATTACATTAGCCAAAAAGTGTGTATCTATGCCTAGTATCTAATAATAATCTAGGGGTAGAGTGATTGTGTCCTCTTTGACCAGAGTGAAGGAAGAAGCAATCACAATAATGAGGTTATCAAGGTGCTTGCTACAAGTTCTGTGATGTATCTTGTGTGTGGTAATGGTGAAGGAACATGCCTTTCCAAACTTCAAAGCTGGGAGCTTCTCTCTAAAAACTCCTAATTGTACCTATTTAGATGTAGCACAAGAGCTTTGGCTTGTTAGATGGAGACTATGTGTGCTCTTGCAAGCTATTGCTATGGTGCTCATCCTGCCATATTCCTGAGACTCATCGATCCTTGCTACTACTTTTATCAAACTTCTCTAATCTTTTTGATTCATGTCCCCTTGACCTTTTTCTTCTCTTGTCAAATTTGTCCAAATCCTCGTCACTTCTTCTCTTTGAAGAGCCTCTCTCACCCCACCAACCTCCTTTGCACAAAGGCTAACCCAACCAACTCATTGAAGAAGATTTTGAGGACTTGATAATAGATCTTGAAAGGTATGGATGATTTCCACCATAGATTTGGAGCTAGAATTAGGTTTACAAGTAACACATACTATGTTGAATATACAACAGTTCAACAACATATCTTCACCATTACAAATGGTTATGGCCAGGTTTCAAATAGCAAGAAGCATCAAGGAAGAGAAAGCTTTCATGCCATAGAAGCACTAGGCCTCTATACCATGGTGGGACATGTATACACCCATGTCATGGTGGAAGAAAGTATGAAGGTCCTAGGGAAGTGTTATTCCAAGAACAACACTTTGATAACATGATCTCTACATTTGGCTAATTATCCTTATTTATAGCAAAACCTAGATCCTCATAACCTAGGCTACTTGGTTATGATAGCTTCATGAAAAGGCTCTTACAAATTGTAAATAGCATGTTGTCTACTACAGATGATAATGTAGTAACACTAAGATAACTTTTGATGTGCTAGTCCAAATTAAGCATGCTATATGTCAAAAGAAATCTTATTCCATGTGATTTTATCCTATATAAGTTGTTCTTCTCTATCAAAACATTAGAATAAAAACTATTCTAAAACAATAAGCTACCTAAGGACTATTTGCAATGAAAAATGGGCTAAAATTGACTAATCTTTAGCCAGAAGATCTTCTTTATGATAAGAAAATTCCTCTAAAATTAATTCTAGTCTCCAATAAGATTCTTCCAAGGATAGAACCTTTCACTTGATCAAATATTCCAATATTTATATGAACCTAGGATTCTTTTCATACTGGCCAAGGATATCCTTTAGAATACATTTCATGATACATGCTTCACTTGTGGTGAAAAGTAGAATATAAATAAATTTCAAAAAGAGATGTGGTATTATAACATGGTTATATTATATTCTCTTCTCTTCTCTTAAGGTAAATGTAGATATTCTTATCTCATGAGAAAATTGAGGTCATCTCTCCAAAGGATGGATTTTTGAATCCAAATTGCATCTTCTTCCAAAAAGAATATCCATTAAACTAGATATTCACGAAGAGTGCAGCTCCTAAAAGGGGTTTCTCTCTAACCTCCAATATATCTCTTAGGTTGTACCTCAAGGATTCCTAGAGTTGGCATTAGAATTTGTCTATCATCAAGATGGGTGTGTGATTTAAGACTCAATGAGGCTTACATAAAATTCATCCTAGATCTTAACATGAGAAGGAGGCTCTAGCTTATAAGCATAATCTCCAAGGCACATGAAAATTTTATAAGGTCCTTGGATTGAGCTTCTTATTTTTTTGAGAGAAAGTGAGCTCTTCTTTGGCTAGACCCCTTTAAAAATTCATGTCTCCTTCCTTCAAGGTTTAAGCCATCTCTCAAATCTTATAAAACTTTTTTCCAATTGTAAGCTAGTCTAATATCTTAAAGCACTACCTTGACTTACTCCTTGATATGCTCTAGCATTTTCTTAGAAGCTTTGATCCTTAGGGTAGGCATAAAAATTGACCTCATATATTCTTGCCTATACAATGCTTGGAAGGGAGTCACTTCGATGCTTTTGTTGATGCAAAGTATTGTAAGCAAACTCAACCAAAGGAAGATACTCTATCCATCTCTTGGGCTCTATATTACAATAAGACCTTACATATCCTTAAGAACCTTATTAACTCTTTCTATTTGTCCATCTATTTGGGGATGATAGGCTATGATGAAGTAGAGTCGAAAGCCAATTGCCTAAAAAAGATAGGTCTAAATTTTGGAAGTGAAAAGCATTTCCCTATCTCTAACAATCCTCTCAAGCAACCCACATATCCAAAAGATCTCTTTGATAAAAAAATCTTGAAATATCAGAGGCTTTGAAGGTAGACTTTGTAGGGATAACATAAGCTATTTTGGTTAGTATATCCATGACTACTACAATGGAGTTATATCATCCTTGAATACTAGGTAGGAAAATTATAAAATCCATGTTGATGTATTTATTCCACTTCATCTGAGAATTACCAAGGTTCAATTGACTAGATAGTTTAACTATTTTTGCTTTTACCTTTTTCAACTTAGGCATTGAGTTACATATCAAAGTGTATCAGCTTTCATCCCTAAATAAAAAAATCTCCTCCTTTAAATAAAAAAACCTCCTCTTTACAGCATTTAGAGTCTTAATATGGTTGTGATCTCCAATTAATAGGATGAAGTTATATGTATTGAAATAAGACTAGCAAGAAATTCTTGATATAAAGGCATCTCCATCATCAAAGAATTTGGGAAGGATTTCTAGCTAAGAGTATCAGCTACAACATTATTCTTCATTGAAAGATATTTGGTCTCGATTTCAAATTCTTAGAGTACTTGAATCCATTGCCTCTACCTCTTATTGAGTTTTTGCTAGGAAAATATCTACTTGAGACTTTTGTAAGTTGTTACAAGTGTGACTTTTTTGCCAAGTGGATAGTGATACTAGTGTTTTAGGGCTAATAGCGCAAGATCATGGGTAGCATAGTTCCTCTTGGTAAGATTTGATCTTTCAATAAGAATAAGAAATCAAACGTCCTTCTTCTATCAGGATTTACACACCCTAGTACTATGCTAGCATTAGTTATGAGCTTGAACTCTTGAGAAAAGTCAAGTAGATTTAGGACAAGGGTGTTAGTGAGGTATTCCCTTAGTTTATCAGAGCTCTCTTTCTCTTAAAACATAGCTGTAAAAGAGACAATTCTCACATCAAACAAAATAATTGAAAAATACAAGAATACACCAAATTTACCAAAGAAACCATAGCCAAGGTGCCTATACATGAAAATGTATTGCCATGAATGGCTAAGAATCAAAGATGAATGCTGCAACAAGATACTCACCTCTTGCTATGGTGGGCATAAGTACACATCCCTATGATAGGTGGGAGGAAGGATCCTTCAATCGTGTATTTTTCAAAATGGCAAAAAGATCCCTCAAAGTTATATCTCCACCTTTTATACCAAACCCTCACATATCCTAGACTAAGGTATTTTATGCTTTATTATAAGCCATCCCATCCTAGAAGAGCTTTATCCTCAAAGCTGGATTGAGAACAAATTATAAGGATGATTACAAGAATATCTTAAAGCATATGGAATCATGTTGAAGTAGAGCCCTTATGTTGATGAAAAATCAAGAAGTTGATGATGAAGAAATGACCATATAAATGGAACACACTATTGTAAGCTGTCCAAAACTGGCTATATACAAAATTGGCCATAACTTGAGCTAGAAATGTCTGATTTTCATGTGCTATATATAGAAATGTAGAGGACGACATGTAATATCCAGCCATGCCTTCAAAATCAAATTTTGATGAAAATAAAGTAATTAAATTTTTGACATGAAATTATTACAACAAGTTGTTTACTGTTCTGTTCATGAACTCTCCTCATGTAAAAGCCATGGAAATTGCTCCAAGTATGATGCTTGTTGCCATGAAGATTCCTCAATAGGCAAACCTTTCCATTTGATAAGGTATTCCACAAGAATTCGGTTCCTTAGAACCTTCTCCCTCTTACCAATAATCTTTTCGGGCTCATAGATGATCAAACCATCATCATCCAAGGGAGAGAGTTCTTCAAGAACTTGAATTTGGGGACTAACATAATTTTTAAGCTAAGACACATGAAAAACATTATGAATTCTTGTGCTTGAAGGTAAATCAAGCTGAAAAGCAAGATCCCCAATTCATTTGACAATGCGATAAGAACCATAAAATCTATGAGCACTATTGTGTCCTTCTTTGAGAGAAGCATATCATGACTTGGGAATCTTCAAGAATACCCAATCATCTTCCTCAAATTTCACATGTCATCTTTTCTCATCTGCATAGGCTTTCATGGTCTCTTGAGCTTTCCGAATGTTGTTCTTGCATTGCTTCATAAGATTCTCCATCTTTTCTAACTCACGAGCTTATCGATTCACATCTTCATGGAATAAGGCAAAGGGTACTTGCACTTTGTAACCAATTAGAGCTATAAAAGGAGACAATCCAATACTCATATGATAAGTATTGTTATAGCAAAACTCCGCAAGGTGAAGCCAATGGTCTCAAGAATTTTTTGTGTCATGGAAAAAGTGTCGCAAGCATGCCTCTAGCCATTTGTTAACTCTTTCTATTTGCCCATCGGTTTACAGATGGTATGCTGTAGTAGGAGTCAATAGAGTTCCCATTGAAGAGAATAAACTCCTCTAAAAGTTGCCCATAAACTTAGTGTCACGATTGAACACAATCTTCAGTGGTATTCCATGAAGCTTGAAGATAGATTCCACAAATTGTTCAGCCACTCGCTTTACTGTAAATTGAGCTTTGGTAGGGATAAAATGGGCTGATTTAGTCAATCAATTTACCACCACATAAATGCTATTCCACCCATGCTTTGTTGTAGGTAATCCCACAATAAAATCCATGGTAATCAATCCACTTACCATGAGGAATAGGAAGTGGCTGAAGTAAGCCGCCGGGTAGAAGAGAAGAATCCTTGTTTTGTTGGTATGGAAGACATTGCATAACAAAATCCTTAACATCCCTCCAAATACCCTTCCAATAGAAGCTCTTATGGATATTATCAAAGGTTTTGAACAATCTATGGTATCCTGCTAAAGGCGAAGAGTGCATCTCATGCAAAATAAGATCTTTGAAAGAAGATTGTGGTGTCAAGTAGACTCTACCATGATACCATAGAAGACCGTTATGCCATTTGAAACTGGATTACTCTTTTGCCTTGTTGAAATTCCTTCATCATTTTTTATGCTTTCTTATCAAGCAAATACTCTTCTTGGATATCATTGATCTAATCCTTATGCACAATTGAAATTATTGAGATGGAGTATGTCCACATTCTTGATAAAGCATCTGCTACAATGTTGTCTTTTCCAGCCATATAGGATATTTTAAAATCATAGCTTTGAAGAGTAGCTAACCACCTCCGTTGCTTAAGAGACAAATTTTGTTGGAAAATGAAATATTTTAACACACGATGATCGCTTTTAACCTTGAAATGACTACCATATATATAATGATGCCACTTTTTAATAGCATGCAAATTTGCCAACATCTCTTGTTCATAGACATGTAGTTGACGCTCCTTATTATCAAGTTTGCGACTCTCATATGTTGTAACTCCATGGTCTTGATAGAGAATAGCCCCAACTTCTCTTCCACTAGCAACTACGCATATAGTGAATTCCCTAGAGAAATTTGCGCAAACAAAAATAAGTGTTGAAATTAAGAGAAATTTCAGCTCATTAAAACTCTTATTGGCTATGGAATCTCAAACGAAAGACTCTTTCTTCAGCCTATCGATTAGAGGAGCCGCCACATGAGTATAATTTTTTATGAATCTTCTATAAAATGATGATAATCCAAGGAACCCCCGCAAAGAGGTAGAAAAAATTGGTATAGGCTATTCTTCACTTTGTTAGAATCCACTCTTATCCCTTTTTCTCCCACAATGTGATCTAGATATTTCACTTCTTCTTCCATGAAAGAACACTTTGACATTTTGACAAGGAGTGTGTGTCTTCTTAATATGTCAAAGACCTCTTGTACATGCATCAAATGCTCCTCCTTGGACTTGCTACAAATGAGAATGCAAAAAAAAAAAACTACGATTTTTTTGTATAAGAGGCTACAATATTTTGTTCATGAGAGCTTGAAAAGAGCCCAAATGGCATGACCAAAAAGTGGTATAGCTCTCTTTTGATCGTAAAGGCTATTTTATACTCATCTTCTTCCTTCATTCAAATTTGGTGATAGCTCGAACGAAGATCAATCTTGAGTTCATCCAAGATATCGTCAATACATGAAATTAGGTGTCTATTCTTCTCCATGGATTACTCTCTATAATCAATGCACATGCGAAAAGATCCATCCTTCTTCTTTACCAAGAGCACAGGAGAGACAAATGGAGATTGACTTGGTTGAATTAGACCCATTTACAACAACTCTTTGACTTGTCACTCCACCTCTTCCCTTTCAAACTTTAATAAGTGATAGGGAGGTTTGTTGATGGGCTTGGTATTAGGCAACAAATCAATAGGATGGTCAATCTCTCGCTTTGGAGACAAAGATGATGGTGGCTGGAAAAAAATATTTATACTCCTCCAATAGCTCTTCTAACCTTGGATCCTTTTTCTTTGAAGAAGAGAATGGCTAATTTGGTGGCTACTTATCATCTACTTTTGCAAGCAAAAGAATGAAGATACATGATCGTGCATTGATTTCTTTTCTTAATTTCTTCATGGATATGAGTTCCAACTATTTTTGACCAAAGCCCTTCAATTCTATATGCTGTCCATTCCATTTGAACTCCATTTGCATACTCTCTAAGTCCAGTGAAAATTTTCCAATGGTCTTTAACCAATCACAGCCAATAACAATATCAATAGGATCTATTTTCAAAGTAATCAAATCCACTTGTATAGTACATGAAGGAGATAGAGTAATAGGAGTTTGTAGGCACACTTCATTGCTTAACTCATAAGCCCATTCTCAACTTGGATCTTCAATGGCACTTACATTTGTTGAGGTAACAATTTTAGCCAAACTGCTTTGCCATTGATCAGTTCTTCAAGTCGAAGAGTATTTTCTCCCTTACAACCGGTCCATGCATCATGAGAAATGGCACACAAAGAACCACCCGGATCAATAGGAAAGTTGTCCATAATGTCATAAAACTCATCATTGGTTCCATCATCCTCATCATGCATGTCTTCAACCATAGCATTTACATCCACTTGAAATACATTTGTCTCTTGATTCTCTTGTCCTTCATCTTCACTCGGTTCATCAATGATAACAAAATTGAGCTTACTATTTTTAGATTTACATTTCAACCCATGGTATTGTATCCACTTTTTTCCACACTCAAAACATAAACCTTTGGCATGCATGTCCCGAATTTGATCATTAGAAAGGACCTTGTTGTAAGTGTTGTTTGGAGATCCTTTTTGTGTATTTTCAGCCCTTGTAAAAATTTGTTATGCTTCAACCATATTTTTAAAATTTTACCCCTGTTTTTGTACATAGTTTCCACCTTGTTTTGAGGTATAAAGAGTAGGAAAGATCAGTACTTTGCTATTATAACTATTGGAATTGTTATACTGCATGTTTTCTTGCCTAAAAGTGTCCTTGGGTTGGCTGAAATAAGCTCCAAACTTAGAGAACTGATTTGATGAAGAATACCCTGCACCTTTAGGCTGAAAACCCATTGAATCTTTCCTATATTTTTGTCCATACCTTTCAACATATTGAATAGCATAAT
This sequence comes from Lygodium microphyllum, assembly GCF_053477565.2. Classification (NCBI taxonomy): domain Eukaryota; kingdom Viridiplantae; phylum Streptophyta; class Polypodiopsida; order Schizaeales; family Lygodiaceae; genus Lygodium; species Lygodium microphyllum. The sequence continues at coordinate 12,343,814 of NC_141142.1, forward strand.
GAATGCTCTTGGACTGCATTGCACCTACTTTCGAAGAAAGGGTCAGATCTAAACCAAAGTTATATTTGTTTAATTTTGCCATATCATCAATTCCATCAATGTACATAGAGAGGTTAAGGAACATATTGGAGTAGTCACACACGGACATGCCTCTTTGTTGAAAATCATACCATCTTCGTTGCAACTTTTCCTTTTTCCTTGGAGAAACAAACACCTCAAACATTGCCTTTTTAAAAATTTTCCATGAAGCAAAAATATGACCAACTCTTTGCATGTATCTCCACCACGTATGAGCGTACCCTTCAAGATGGAGTGTCACAAAGTAGATCTTAGCTTCATCATGGCGAGGAAAAAGAGTGAAGTACATCTCTAGTTTGTTCACCCATTCTTCTAACTCCGTTGGAGATGCATTATTCCCCTTAAAGTTGGAAATGGTGATTTTCTCTTTGTATTCCCTCTCATTATATATGGACTGAGAATTGTTAGAATATTGTCCAGAAGATGGTTGTCTCCAAGGTTCCCTATGCATTGAATCCCTTCCAAAGGAATTTGGCCTAGAAGCAGTGCTGCCTTGATTTTGTTGATTAAATCCAAATGAATGATGTTGTCCACTAGTGGGTCAGCCATAGATTGTACTCTCTTTGTTAATGATATCTTGAAATGACCTTCTTTCTTCAAATCTTCCATGGAACTCTTCTTTCTCCATTTCTCTTAAGTCTTCATTCATTACATAAGTTGCTTCATGTCTTGGATTAAAATGTGGACGGGCATGATACTTTGATGGCTGACCATAGGTATTCTTCAATGTAGAAGGCTCTCCTCTCTCAAAAGTGGACATGATTGGTTGATCAATCCCTTTCCCCTTCACATTAGATGGCTGGGCTGAAGTATTTTCACCGTGAATAGTGGGTCTATTTGGAGAAGAGGGTGTATTTTGAACCTTGATGGCTGATAATACCTCATCAAACCCATTTTTCATAGTCTTTGCTGCTATATTTTCAAACCCATATTGCATGAGCTTGACCAATTGTTGAATACTCTCATTCATTGCATTGATTGTCTTTTTTATATTCACCATTAACTTTGAAAGTTGTTCAAATCTGCCATGCATTTCAATGCTCATCATATGTAACTCATTTGAAAGTGTAGGATCCTCAAAAGATTCATGGAATGCTTGGTTCTCTTCATTTCCAAGTTGCACACTATGGGCATTACCAATGCTTACACTATCATCCTGTTGATCTTGATTGCGGGCTTCATTGGAGTTATTTTGTTCATTGGCATACTCTCTGATGTCTTCTTGAATTGTCTCCATCACTTGGTCTTTCCTTTTGCCTTTGGCCATTGGAAATGATTGTAGTAGTAATAGTCGTTAGTCACAAAATCCCCTATATCTCTCAAATTATTGCTCCAATCCTGATGCTTAATAGCTCCAAACAAACTTGTGACGTAGGGATATACCAATTTGGGATGAAGGTCTTAGGTGAAATATTGACAAATAGTGAGTCCCCGTTATGTTATCTAGGTGCTATCCAACTGTACCCACTGTCACTGAAACTGAAATATCTTGAGCTACAAATGTCAAATTCTTTAACTAATGGATTTAAATTGAAGCTTATTATTCCCTCTATCCAACAAGCTATCAAGCTCAAATTATGGATCTATACAGAATTTTTTGTAATAAGATCTTTAATGCTATCTTAGAATTTCTTGCAACCTGTCAACAACCTGTAAGTGCCATGTTTGGACTTGTAGGAGTTCCCTGTGTAAGAATAAACCATGCAAACCCCTGTAAGTACTTGGAGAGGGTAATGGGGTACCTGTAGGGCTCAAGAATGACCTGCAAATAGTGGGTACCTGCTGTATAAACTTGTGTAAAACTATGACCCTGTAAGTATCAAAAGAGTATGAAATGCCATGTTCTTGTTGTGTCGATAGAACTTCTAACACCTATAATTTCCTGATGTAACTGAAATGTATCTGCCAATCACTGTTAACTGGATGTACCTGCACCTAAACTTAATAAGTACGTGGGCTCCAAGACTACAAGTGGTGTGCAAAGTTCCTCTCATGCTGGGTTGTGTACCCCATCAAGGTCATAATTGGGAAGGGAGGGTCGCCTCTCTTTTATCTTCCCAACTCGCCTAGCTTTTGCTTTTCCTCATGGGTATTGACATGGCAAGTACATTCTAGGCTAAGAAAACAATGATGCTATGCATAGACGAAAAAAAGCCTTCGATTCTTTGATGAAATGCAAGTTAGAAATGGGAAAATTTGCTAAAATTGAAAGAACTATGGATAGAAAATTATCATTTGCAGTGACTCACTACTTTTACAATATTCCACTTACCATTTTCATTGGCATTTTTCAGTCCTAAGCATCAATGTTAGCACCATCAAATGAAGTACAAGTTAGGCACAAAATATGAGTAATGAATCACTCTATGCAATCATTTGGGTATCTATTTATGAATGGACAGAGCTGAAAATTAGTAAACAACATCATTCAACATTAGGTAAGGTACTATATGATCATGACATCAAGGATTTACTCTTAATTTCTTCCCTTTCAGCAATTGGAAGACTTGAATAAGTGGATTAATAGGGAAATGAAGAGTAGAGAACAAGAATTACCTCTTGATTGTTGTTGAAGAATGGTAGATGAACCACTTCCATTATATCCAATACCAATCAATCCAAAATGGAATGTATATGCTCAATTTCATAAGAAAACTATCCCATAATGGATGCTCTAATATGCTTCAGCTCATAGTGTTCAAGAGTATTTCAAATGAACTTGAAATGGATTCTTCAAGTAAGTATCTTCAATTACTGGAAGAAAATAATCCCAAGAATGAAGAAGAAGCTCAATCCTTGACAAGCATCAAGAATTTATGGGAATTCAAGACCTTCTTGCCTTCATAAAGAGAAAATGCCTTCAATTTTTTATAGATTGCTCCAATGTTGACCATCCTTTGATGTAGTAGATTCAATGAGATCTTCTTGAAGCTGAAGAATACAAAAGCCCCATGGGTTGAGCCTTGTAAGACCAAAAGTTTTGAAGAATTGAGTGGCTGCCGTGTTTTCCCCCAAATTTGAGAAGAAGAGTTGCTCTAGTCTTGAAAAAAGCCTTCAATGTTGGGTCCTTGAGGTGTAGGAAAGCTTCAAGAAGCAAGAAAGATCAAAAGACCCATGAATTTTTGAAGAAATTTGAAGAAGTTTCATGCTATCCAAGGTCCTCCATAGCTAGGGTTTCACGTAAGCTTCAAGAACTCAAAGGGAGATGAAAGAAAGCTTGTATGGGCCTGATCTAGAGTGCTTTTAAGGTAGGATAATCACGTAAGCTCTAGAAGAGCTACAACCTCAAAATCTTCACGATCTCATAAGGGAGTGTACTGGAAATTGGTGCAAATTGTTGAGAAACACACTCCTATACCACGTGACCAAAATGGTTGTGAAGTGTACCATATAGGTACTCTACACAAAGGTTATGATCCATAGAAAACTCCTACCAGGCCATTTGATGGATGGAGTCCATGTGAGGAAGATATGAGCAAAGATCTCCATGGCAATTTGTAGGAAATCTTGAGAGAAAGAGGAAAGAGAAGAAGAAACCCTTGCTTAACAAAAAGTAACCCTATTTAGTCTTCCATAATTCCTGTTTAACTCCAGTTAGTCTAATATCCCTCCAAAATGACCTATGAATTGGCTACGAGTTGCTATTTTCACCATAGAACCTCCAAAATAGTGACGACTTGATGTAGATAGCAATGGCTAGTCACGGTTTGAATTGTAACTAGTCTTGTGACTAAAATTTGTCCTCCCAGTTACCCTGTACCAATCCTGTGACTAGTTCCACCATGAAAATGACCCTTCCCATGAATCAAAGTCCATGCTCTGATACCAATGTAAAAGAGACAATTCTCACAGCAAACAAAATAACTGAAAAATAGAAGAATATACCAAATTTTCTTAAGAAACCATAGCCAAGGTGGCTAGGCATGAAAATGTATTGCCTTGAATGGCTAAGAATCAAAGATGAATGTTGAAACAAGATACTCACCTCTTGCTAGGGTGGACATAGGTATACACCCCTATGATAGGTGGAAGGAAGGATCCCTCAATCTTGTATTCTTCAAAATGGCAAAAATATCCCTCACAAGTTACATCTCCACCTTTTATACCAAACCGTCACATATCCGCAGTTTGGTAGTCATCTAAGGATATGATCTAAGCTATCACCATCCATACTTCCCATGTCTATGTAAATTTAGGTGACTAGGTATTCCCTAGGTTTACCTCACAAGTGAAGCATCTTGCCATGCTCATCCCAACCCTCAAGCCTTTTCATGCCTAATCACATCAGGCCGATATAGATTGCCTATCCTATCGAAGCATTAGGTGTAGATCATATCATCATATCATAGCTTTGTTGGTTCTCTCCCACCATAAGGGAGAATCTTCCTATATGAGAGATCTCATATACCTAAATGGTGGTTGACTGCCTTAGGCAATTTAATTTAGCTCTAGATAAAGAGCTTGAGTGAGGTGTTGGGGGAGTCATAAAGCCCTAGTCCTATCAAATTGTTGATGAAGGATCAGGTGTTATTAGTATCATTTGAAGGAATTTGTGCCAACCAAAATGAGTCATGCAAAATAACTATTTTTTAAAAAATTCATTTAAAGACAATATCTATCTTATTCTAGGTAACTTTTCAACAAGTAATTTCAATAAAATTTTATCTCCATCAATAACTTACAATCAACTCATGGTCGAATCCAACCTACACATGTATATAAATACACATACATGTTCAACTACGAAAGAACTTAACTAATTCTAATTACAAGAAAGTAAGAAATGAGAATCTAAGTGACTAACTTATCAATTTGGGCCAAGCTATCATCCAACAAGGACAAAGTGAACACATGTTATTTGTATAAATAATAATAATAATATATTGTCAAGGAGAGAAGTAGAGAGAGAGAAAGGAGAGAGAAGACTATAGAAGGAGAGAGAAAGACTAAGAAAAAAGAGAAAGATTATAAGGAGAGTGAAAGAGGGAAGAGATGAGAAAAACACTAAGAGAAGAGAGAGAAACATAGGAAAAGGAGGGAGAAAGCATCCATAAAATTTGTAAGGAGAGAGATGAAGGAGAAGAGTGACTTGTAATGATATTCAATTATGAAAAATCATAAGTCCCTGATACACATCCATGTGATAAGTATTATCCCCTTATTTTCCATGATTTCATATTATATCGCCTATTCCTTACATTCCATCCCCACTCAAAAGAAGTCTTTGTTCTCAAAAATAACTTGGGACTTGGTTGAAATGTAGGGAAGGTCAGAGTACTAACGCATGGTAGCTTCATGCCACTAGCTTTTCAACCAAGTGCAATGACCAATTATGTGAATCAAGGGTTCCTCTCGTACTAAGTTGAATTACTATTGCAGCACCACTCATTAGTAGGGTAAAACTAACATATCTCACAATGCTCTGAACTTAGCTCACGTTCCCTATTGGTGGGTGAACAATCCAACACTTGGTGAATTCTACTTCGCAATGATAGGACGAGCCAACATCGAAGGATCAGAAAGCAACATCGCTATGAACACCTCTAACTTCAAAACACTAAAGGATCGATAGGCCATGCTTTCACAGTTTGTATTTATACTGAAAATCAAAATCAAATGAGCTTTTACCCTTTTGTTCCACAAGAGATTTTTGTTCTCGTTGATCTCATCTTAGGACACCTGCATCATCTTTTAACAAATGTACCACCCGAACCAAACACCCCACCTGACAATGTCTTTCGCCTGGATCGGCACGTGAGCATGCCTTAAGACTAGAAGCAGGGGCTGAACCTTGCCTCCACTTCATGAAGTAAGTAAAATAATATTAAAAGTAGTGGTATTTCACTTGTGCTAAAGGCTCCCACTTATTCTAAACCTCTCAAGTCATTTCACAAAGTCGGACTAGAGTCAAGCTCAACAAGGTCTTGTTTCCTTGCTCGAAGGTGCGGTTGGCATAATCTCTCCCCTCATCGGAGTTGAGAGGCAGTGAGGGGGAGGCTATGCTTCAGGGTTGTCCCACAACTATGTGGGTGGAGAAGGAAGGAGGGTCCCGCCTTCGACCTCTCTCCTTTGCTCAGGGTGATTCCCCTTTGTCGTGCTCGTTCGGGCATGCTACCACCTTGATAAACCTTTTGCCCCTCCGTGCACACGAGGGTGGCACGAGGAACTTAATAAACCTTCTCTTGTCTCAGATTCCTCCCCTTAAGAGAATTGAAAAACCAAATGCAACAACTCTCAGCAATGGATATCTTGGCTCTTGCAACAATGAAGAACGCAGTGAAATGTGATACCTAGTGTGAATTCTAGAATTTCGTGAATCATAGAGTCTTTGAACGTAACTTGCACCTGTGACTCGTCCAAGGGCATGCCTACTTGAGCGTCCCTAACTCTCCCACATCCTCTCTCCTTCTTTGGGGGAGGGTGCAATTGGTCATCTACGCTTCAACATTCCTCTCTCTTGGAGCGCGAGGGATGCTGCGCTTGGCTGAAATGTACTGACACCAATGTGCATGACGTTGCTTCGTGAGGGTGGTTCATCTCCTTGTCATGGTTGTAGCTATTTGCAAGTGCCTCTTCCAGGGTACATATGTCAGATCAGGCTCTTCGGAGCTGGGGCTTGCTCTCGCCAAACCGAAATACAACTTGGACCTCAAATCAGGCAAGGCTACCTGCTGAGTTTAAGCATATCACTAAGTGGAGGAAAAGAAATTAAACAGGATTTCCCTAGTAGCTACGAGCGAACTGAAAAGAGCCCAACTTGGAAATCGTGTAGCTTTGTCGTGCGAATTGTAGTCTAGAGAGCAGTTCTCTGTAGCAGACTAAGCCCAACTCCCCTTGGAAAGGGGCATGAGAGAGGGTGAGAGCCTCGTCAAGCTCGGACCCTATTACTCCATGAGGCACTGCCAGCAAGTTGGGTTGTTTTGGAATGTAGCCCTAAGTGGGTGGTAAATTCCATCCAAGGGTAAATATGGGCAAGAGATCGATAGCGAACAAGTATTGCAAGGGAAAGATGAAAAGGACTTTAAAAATAGAGTTAAAAAGTACTTGAAATTGCTAGGAGGGAAGCGAATGAAGGCCATGGGTGCGCCTTAGTCGGATGTGAAACGGTGCAAATTGGTATGCTGCTCGACATGGGGTGTTGGTCAATGTGGGCCGATGAGGTGGGACAAGAGCGAGGCTTTGGATGGCCAATTGAAGAACAAAGCGTTTGCCACTTGTGGCGGGCTCTGCACCTGCACGCTCAGAACGCTGGCACTCTAGGCTTACAATGGCCACAAAAATGAAAAGGTTTTGAAGATTTCTCATGTAATAGATAAGATCTATAGCAAAAAACTAAGTAGACTATGTACGCATCCATTTAAGATGATAAAGATGAGAACTTAGCCACCATTTCTTCATAAAAAGATACTTGCAGACAATACATTGTATGATCTCTACTACAAACCCTGTTGTAGTAAAATGGAAATAATGATTGACATGCTTATTGAAATCAAGCATGCCACGTGTCAAAAGAAAGCTTATTTGATATTTTTTTCAGCCCATATGGTTCTTTTTTTTCTATAAGAAAATTAAGATTAAAATTATTGTAAAACAATAAGCTATTTGGAAACTACTTACAATACATGGGGTTTAAAGTGACTAGTTTTTAGCTAGTCAAGCCTCTTAAAGATAAAGGTTTTCCCCCAAAATGAATTTTGGTCTAAAAAACAAGGTCCAAAAGCAATCCTTTATCATCCCAGATTGAAAGGTATTCCAACATAATAATTTTCAAAGATGAGAAAATTGTCATAAATCAGGTGCTCCTTAGTACCTGTTTCAAATGAGTAGAAAGAATTATCCCCATAATCTCTATAATTGCATCAATAATCCCTTGGGTCATAAGAAAGCATAATTCCATCATCATCTTTATATACATCCATATCGTATGCATTTTATTCATAGTGTCCATTGTCAAAGTCCTCATGATCATATGAATACAAATGATTATACCACTCTTCTCTTGATTGTTTTGGTCCTTGGTTAAGTGTAAGCTTATGTATATCTTCAATATGTCATCATGGGATTGCTCAAAGACTTCAAGACATTCATATTTAGCATAATAATCTATATCCACAAGTGATCCATGTTGTTCTTCACCTACTATGTTATCCTAATATTTTTGTTGTTCTTCATTATCCTCTTCTCGTTCATCTTTTTTCCCTTTGTCTTGTTCATCTTCTTGCTCTTTATCTTGCTCATTGTCCTCTTCTTGTTCTCATCTCCTTGCTCTCCTCCATCTTCATCAGCAATACCTTGAGTAAGCAAAGAGTTTACCAACACACTTTTGTTACTCCCATAAGCATGCTATCCAAGTTTATTGGAGTAATGCTCTCCTAATTGCTGCTCATAGTCATATTGTCCAAGAAAAGATATACTATCACCATGTCTTTGCTGCTACTCATAGTATGTATTATCAATATATACATACTGACCATAAGCATAATTATTAGATGCATGCTATCCATAAGCATAATCACCAAATGCATGCTCTTGATTTTACTCATAACATCGATATACCAATAGTCATCTTATTCTCATAATGCCCATGAAAATGTTTATCCTATTGATAATACTCATCATGTTGCTAATAATACTCATGGTTATAATAATGAATGCCTGATAGGAATCTTGCTATGTTCTCTAACTCCACCCTTGTATGGGCAATGAATTGATCAACTAAAGCTAGAAGTTGATCAAATTTATCATGTGTTTGAAGCCAAATTTGAGAAAGGGAGCTTGAGCTATGAGCCATGACACTTATCAATAATCCAACTTTATCCTTCATTCAAATGAATCATAGCCTTTTGGTTTGATTATTTCCTTTATATGTCATACTTGTTGCAATGACCATATAACCATAAGCACATGCATTTACTACAACTATGAATAGTTTGCATATTGATGCTTTTTTTAAAAAGCCTATACCAAACAATATTTCCTCTACCACTAATCAAACAATTGCTACTATTAGTCAACTAGTTGGCTACTACTTTTTATCTTTGTTGCCAGCAATAATCAAGTTGTTGTTGCTATCTCTATTGATATTGTTGCCTATTATCTCAACAAAATGTTGATTGAAGCAATGGGAGTGGTGAAAATAGTGAACAAACTATTACTAACTATTGCTTCTGCTATGGCAACAACCACTACTCCTACCCCTTATTTTTCCAATATTGATGCTACCATATGAGCCATGCAATTCATGAGCAAAGATCAAAGAAGAAGAAGCACCATCTTTTAGAATCAAGGAGGGTTCTTGAACATATACATGCACTTGAGTCTTAGACAATTGAAAAAGCTAGAGTAGAGGTCTAGATATCTAGGTGATGCAATTGGGACCAAGGCCTTGTCTCAAGGATTTTATAGGAGAAATTATTTTGATCCACTCTTATAGAGACCATGAAGATATTGACATACCTATGAGTGCATTAACAATAATTATGAATTGTATACACTAGCTTCCAATACACCTCTAGTTGCCCAATGTCGCCTAATTTTCTAATACAATGTTTGCTATGCTCATACATTGGATATGAAACAAAATTTTTCTAAGGAGCAACAATGGCCTATTATTGGGCTCATTATTCCCAAAGTAGCCATATAAAATAGTCTTTTGATTTTTTGCCACAATAGTCTTCTAGTAGTTTACCATAGTTGCGGAAACAATTAGTGTTGATCCTTGATATATCTGTCCTTAGGGGGTAGTAAAGTGTGTTGTAATACCCTATAGGCTTGTTATGAGCTTTGAAAAGAAAGGCCTCATAAATCATTGTAGGATTGAAATCATTGCCAACATGATCACATATAGTACCAACATGAGCAAATCACTACCAAGCATAAGCATGCCAACATAGAGTACACAAATGTCACCATGATCTTTAAGTTTTTCTTGTATATTTTCACTTTAAATAGTAAAATTGGAAATCTCATAGAGTCATCTTTATAAAATATTAAAGAAAAAATATAATTAAAACAAATAGCAAGTTGAATGTATAAGAATATTTAAATGCTTAGATATTTAGGGAGAATATTGGATAAATCTTTTGAAAAAATGATAGTGATTATTTTACTTATTTAGGCAGAGTGCTAGGTGAGAATATAGAAAGATTTATAGCAAGCAATTGAAAATCAATACTCTTATCATTTAGTCAAAAAGGCTAGGGAAACTATGAGGAGATTTACCAAAACATTAATTCAAGGATAGTTGAAGTAGAAAAATAAAGAACATATATATGTTTTTTTGATTTGTACCTTGTGTCTCTATAGACACATTGTTAATAAAGATAGGGATCATGCAATACTATAAATTTGAGAATATCAGCCATTGTGCATGTATGGATGTGTTGTTATCAAAGATATGGATCATGCAATGACATTAGGGAAAATATGGACTCAAAAAGGGACTTGTAAGAAATTTATTAGAAATCATTAATCTTTGATTAGTCCCTCTTCTACGGTCATCATTCCATTCCTTTTTTCTTGGTAGAATGAACAAAAGAAAAGAAATTAAAGAGACTTAGAGAATTTGGCATGTTCTTTTCATGTCGTTCACTACTCTTTAGAAGAGAAATAATAAATAGGAGGAGTATGATTCAATGGCACCAATATGGAACATCAAAATTACTAGGTAAAGTAAAAATCTTAGCTTAGCTTCTAATTTGTGATACAAACCATGAACACTTAATTCATGAATATCTTGAATCTATATTGTATAGGGAGACATCTCCTTTGTTATTGATGTCGTATGCTTTCTTTTGAGATAAAAGTTCCCTATACATTTAATAAGCAGTAGTACTAGAGTCAATTGGATGTACTTACCAATGCAATTGAGACTTCTTTTGTGTAGGCCAATATAGAAATATGCAACTGATGTTAACAAGGATGATGCAACAGTTGTGATTTTTGAAGGTTTGTGATCTCTTCCCAGATCACTATCTTTCAACTCATTCGGCTCTCTCACCCATACTTTTTTGTACAAAAAATTCAATACTCCTATACCTATCATTTTATTCACATATTCCTTTGTTCCTTGTAATATATCTAGATTGGTCTATTTCCTAGATAAGTATTGAGAAAAAATGACTAGGGACTCTTCCTAATAATGCTTCTTCTTGTCCCCTGATCCTCCTACATTCCTAGGCCGCACCCTATTTTTGGTGGTGGACCCCACCTAAAAAGGAGGGGGCCTTACCCATATTTCACCCTAGTTAGTACTTGTTTTTATCCTCCAATATGGGACCCATCACTCTTCAAAATGTGCCACATTAGTAAGTTGGATTTATTTTTGCCCCCAATAAATGATTTTTTCACATTTTTTAAATAGAAAATGGATTTCTTTGTCTCAAAAGGTACTTAGTCATATTATAAGTTGAAATAATCATTGTTTACATATTTTTTAATAGTAAATTTCCTCCAAATCAAGTAATTTTTTTAAATATATACACATGTGGCACATGTGACTTATAGAGTTAGTTACATACCTACTTTATGCTCCACTATTCTTCTGAGGCGATCCAATAGGTCATGCCTAGACAAGAATTGGAAACTCACATTTCCCGTTGGCATTGACTAGGATCGTTTTTGCACTCTACATTGCCTCATGTATATATTTGACAAGCTCTTGAAGTTGCACATAAAATATATGCATATATGGAGAAATTTGAGTTATTAAAGTCTATATGCGTACATGGAGTTAAGATCCAAAAAGACCAAAAGACATCAAGGATAACTCATGATGTAGCCTACAAGATATCTATAAGTGGGAAAAAGGCCAAAAGATTCTTAAGTAATATGATCGATAAGTTATGATGATGAGGACACCTCCACTGAGGAAAAAGCATATGTACCATTTGATTAGGGTAGATATGAGGAGTGTAAAGATGAGCGATAAGGAGATAAGGAATATTGTTTCTTAAGCGAGGTGACACACTTTGATTTTGGGAGGAAGGAGAAGAAAGTCCACACAATGCCCAAGGCAAAAGCATTACGGGGAAGGTGCTTGCCATCAAAGGACCCTCTCCTATGCAGCAACCCCTTTCCCTTTGTACACCACATAGCAATCCACCCCAGTGAGGGAGACTAAAGCGGACTAGTCTAGGAAATACTTGAATATACCAAAACCACCTAGTAAAGTAGCAAAGAGTCCTATATGTCCTCCTAATAAGAAAAAAAGGGTAAAAATAGAAGAAAAATGTGAGAAAAAGCCTGCTCAAAGCATGCACAAGATACAAGGAGGAGGGAGGGAACAAAGAGTCAAAAAGAGAGAGACCGAAGGATTGTGGCACTCTAGCTAGCCATGCCAATCTCGTCGATCTTTTCCTCAAATCTCTCTTTTTTGTGTTTTTTTGTTTGTGTTTTTTGGGTCTATTTCTTCCTCTCCAATAAGATAGGCAATCCCAAAAATTCTAAGCTTTGAGCCCTCCAAAAAGAGTTTAGGTTGTTGAGCATATCCTCTCTTGTCTCTTCTCTTGTAAGAAAAAGCAGACCATCATTTTCTAGACTAATAGGTATCCCAGATCACTTGTTGAGTAGCTTTTCTACTATAGACATGAGAAAGACAAGCTCGTGAGAAGCCAATGCTCGAGAGGTCATTAGACCCTAGTGATAACTACTCATTTTCCTACTCGAGATTGAGGTTTCCTCCTCCTTTCCATATAATAGGGGAGCCTTTGGGTAGGCCAATAAAATTTCTCTCTATTCTATCGAAGTTTGAAAAAGTGATAGCTCTTGCAAAAGGGGGTGGCGCAATACCCAGAGCATGTAATCTCAAACTCCACCCCAAACAAATGCATGCATGCTTCCTTGACTTTAGCTCATAGGGTTCCCTCCCTTGTCAGGCTAGCTCTGTTTAAACTCGGATAAAGCAACATCTTTAGTAAAGGCTTAGAAATATCCTTTCCCATTGGGAAAATACATACTTCCAAAAGAAAGGAGAGTGGTAAGTCTCCCACATATTAGGTGCCCATGCCTTGCCCTTTAAGTCAAACATAGGTATCGTGTGGTATGCAACCATATCTAATTCCTCAAGAACCAACTTCGGTGGCAAGGTAGTCTTTCCTAAAACCTCTTTCATGGTCCCCTTGAGGTCCCTCCTAAGGTTTGCTACGGTTGCTGATCCCCCCCTCAATCTAGGGTATCAATCTAGGATAACCAACCAAATGCTTATTAGAAGTTGCAAACAGTTGTTGTACAAGGCACCTTCTCTGGAAGTATCGGGTAGTTCCTCCCCTAAATAGTTGAAATAGCATATAGCTAGCTTTGGCTATGCTAGAAGAGTCATAGTTAAGGTGGTTTAGTAGCTCTTGAAATTGATGAGGGAGACATTTCAACCGTTCCTCCACACACCTTGATAGATCATCTGCCAAGGGATACACCCGTCCTTCCATTGTGGTAGAAGAAACTAAGCTTTTGAGCAGGTCTAATGAGGCAGCTGAGATTTTTCAAACTCCTTATATAGGGTGAGCATTTCCCTTTGGTTGGGTGCTCTAATGGGAACTAACTGAATAACCCTGACAATGATTTCTTCCTCCATCCACTCTATCAGGTCCAAATTGTCCAACTTAGGGTGTTCTACTAAGTACTCCCTAGTAGTATGGTCTTCTTCTTTAGTCATCCCAAAAATTTCATTTTCTTCTAGATTTCCCAATTCTTCCCTTCCCTCCTCCACCTCCTCTAAAACCAACCTAAGAGCATTAAGCACATGATTAGTGGCATTTTGATTATTCTTAGATCTGAGGAAAAGATCGACATGATCGCCATCACCCGCTCCAACCAGATCATCAACCAAATTTTCAATTGGAGGCTTAGGGGGTAATGATTCCTCCCTCCTTCTTCTCCTCTTGTTCAAATAGTCTCCTATCATTATAAAACGCCCTCCAAGGTTCTTCCTTGCTCAGTATTTGTACCAAATGAGACTTCACATTATTTTTTATTGGCTCTTCTGATTGGTCCTAGCTTAGCCCAATCACTACCATCTCCCATTCCTTCCTTTTTTGCACCACCCCTACAACCTTTAGATCAGATGGAGTCGTCCAGCACCTCTCTAAAAGAATAATAGTCGATTGGTTCAATTGTGTTAACTTTTGCGTACTGTACATAAGATTCATACAGAGATCTAGGTGTGGGGATTTTCCTTGCCCCTAAGAGGAGCTTGTTTGTTAGGGTAGAAATACACCTTTTTCTAGAGATCCAGTCTAACAGCTATGTGTGGTCTACTCCCCCTTCGGTTAGCTCATTGAGGTCCTCCACGTGTTTCCCAATGCAACAATGCTCAATGAGAATGGAGAGTGCCCTAATGAGTCCACCTACCTTTTTTTAAATATTATCTACTAGGTATGGGTCTCTATTCCTAGCTACCCTAGGAGTTAGTATGTATATGAATCAGTGCCTAAACTTGCTTGTTCTATCTTGAGTGTCCCACATGGTGTTGGTAGTGACCTATCAAGAGTCCTTTGGGATCTATTACATGAATTGGACCATTCTTTACCTCACATGTGACTCTATCCCCAAAATGATCTTTTTGAGCACAGAGCACTATGCATTATTGACCTTGGAGGGAACATCGCAAAGTGTAAGTAAAATCTTATCCTAGACTTCCCTCATTTCAAACTTGTTAGTGAGTCAAAGGATATCAAGGGCACAACAAGATTCTCCCATGATAAACTCAAGGAGCTGCACCAACATAGACTTTCTTGTAGCTTTGAGTCCCGAGAGGTACAAACACACGTGCTCTTTGTTATTTTGGATAAAGAAAAGCTTTAGGATGGCCATCAATAGATTGATTTTGAATGGATTATGATGCCAGAAGGCATATTTCACGGTGGATTCCGTGAGGTTTTGCGGTGGATTCTGTAAAATTTTATTACCGGGGCTCATACACAAAGTGGATTCTTTGTGCAAGAAGTCGATGGGGACACCTATCCTTTTCGGTCGTTTTGTTAATTTCATGTGTAGCAGGTGATTTCACAAAATGCATATTTAAATTAATAAATATTTATGAGTTTAGAGTACGCACTCGTAATAAATTAAGGTTAGGATTGATTTCTAACCAATTTATTTATATAGCTGAAGACTATTAGGTATTCACTTTTGTCGGTTTAATTGTATTATTTTTTTAAACAATTGTGAATGCTTCAGTTGATGTGTAGAGCAAGCAGCGGTGGCATTGAAAAGCATTGGAGGATAGTCTGTATTCAAATTATCATCAATCTTTGATAGGCGTGTATCTTAGGTATCGCGCCTATATTTTGTCGCGCTTATTTATTAAAGCACTTGATATTTATTTATTATTTTTGTATGCGCATGGACGCACAATTTAAAATTGGACATTGTATTTGGGTACTGCCTAACCTTCTTGGGCACCCATTAGCTTTAATTCTTTATTGGCACAAAAGAAAACTCAAAAGCTAAAGCATGTTATTTTGTAAATTGGGCTATTATTTGAGCTTGAAAATGAATAATATATTAAATACATGCTTTGTGGAGCACTCACACAAGGCATGGGGGGAGATTGTACCCAATTAGTCTCTTGTTCATGTCGTGCAAGCTTTCTTCATTGGTTTTGGTGTAAAAAGTAGAGTTTTTTTTGTTCTTGGGGACCTTCTGATGCTCACTACACGCGTATACGACGACTGATTTGTGCACCAGTGGTATCAGAGCGAAGCTGAGATCGAGAGCTTCCAATCGCTTACCATCTCGCGCGAAGGCAGAGCTCCTGGAATGATCAAGCTCTACAATCAGTCTTGTCGTGAACAATTGATACCAGCGTGTTCTTGGCAGTCAAGAATCCCCTTTTGTACCCTCTAATCGCGAGAGACCAGCCTCTGTAGGCGAAGGACCGCCGACAAAGCTTCTCTATCAAGTCGTGGACTTACAGATAATAAATCCTCCATATCTCTCAAAGCTTTAAGGTTAACCTTAATAAGCTTTATAAGAAGCTAAGTAAAAAGCTTCCTTAAACTAATTCGTAAAACGGCGGCAGCGGCATGTACTAATCGACGTTAAAACAGCCGTCAACATACTCTTGTCCACGAAAATCACGCAGAGTTAATAAGGCTTTAAGCTTTAAGTCCTCCAAGTACTCCAAGTCTCCTAAGCAATTCAAGTCACAAAGGTCACTAAAGACTTCCTCAATAACTATCTTAGAGGCAGTTCATATTCAGAAGCATACGAATCATTGTATTACTCTCTGGAAGTCCCTGTTCACACTTGCAGATTTGCTGAACTAGTTTCAGCAAGAACAGAAGTTCACATGCAGACTATACACAGTTTATATGCAACACTATTCTCTTGGAAGACGGTTGTGACAACGAATACCGCAATCATAAAGGAAAAAGACTACGAAAGCCAAACAAAATATACAAGCCTTGTAAACCCGTCTTTGAGCTATACTCATCCCGCTAATAAGATTTCGAGAGTGTGAGGTCTTTTGGAATTTCACAGGATGACTGAACAAAACATGGACGATCTTATGCTGAAGGTGATTTACCTGAACCAATGATGGAGCAAAAGTTGGATTTGATTATGATGCAGCTTGAAGAAGAACGAAGAGCCCGATAAGCTTTGCAAGTTCAATTGGCCAATCTGCAACGATCTACCACCGACCAAGATGGATCGCAACTCGAAGATCTTATACGACGTACCATCGATGCAACACTTGAAGCCCAATCCATTCGCAAAGAAACAAAGATAAGTAAAGGAAACTTCAAATTTCGTACTTTCAATGGATCACGCCATGGAAAGACTGTTCTTGCTTTTATCAGTCAATTTGATGATTACTTCCATGAAGAAACATATGTTGAGAAAGACAAAATTAAATGTGTCACTAACCATTTAGTTGACCGAGCATCCTTATTGTGGACTGTGGTCCGCAAGAGCATTGATTGCTCCACTACATGGGAGACTTTCCAAAAGAAATTTTTGCAGGATTTCATTCCTCCTCAATTCCATGAAAAAGCCATCAAGCAATGGGATCTTCTACAACAAAGAGATCGCGAACCTATTTCCCAATACACTAAACGTTTTTGGAATGCTCTACTGCAACTACGAATGCTCGAAGATGTACCTGAAGCAACTCATAAATGCAAGTTTATGTCTAGCCTACTTGGACATTTCTATGCGGAAGTCAATATGTTCAAGCCAACCCTTGAAGATGCAATTTCCTTGGCTCATGACACTGAAGATAAGATTCGCATACGAGACAAGCGACCGCAATAATTTTCAACTAATGGTAACTTTGGTTCCAAACAATTCAATTCAAATTTTCGAAGATTCAATCAAAGTTATTTTCTTCCATCTTCATTCCGTAAATCTTGGACACGACCACCTGCCTTGCCATCAAACACCAATCCAAACCCTAAGCCATCCCCACAATCAAATCCCAACATTCTTAAACTTCCTGCCATTATCAACAATGTATCCAAAGCCAAACCCATAGTTTGCTACAAATGCCATCAACCTGAACATCTAGCAACCAATTATCAATCCAAAAAGCCACATGTCCATATTAATTATCTGGGAGCAATAGAAGAAGAAGAACGTGAGAAAATGCCAGACTTTACGGAAGATGATGACGACATTGGTACTACTTCAGATACTTTGCAAGGTATGCCAACTCCCCATTCTTTGTTAACAATGAAATGTTTTGTGCATGGTAAAGAAAATACTATTTTACATGATGATGGAAGCACACATGACTTTATTTTTGTAAAATTAGTCAAAAAATTGAATTTACACAATGTTTCTACACATTATCGCATTAAAGCTGCATTCCTAGGTACAAGATATAATGGAACACAAGAGGTGCATAATTTAGAAATTAAAATTGGTGAATATACTGAACGAAGAAATTTCTTAGTTGTACCTTTGCAGTCTAGTAACATTATCTTAGGAATGCCTTGACATCATCAAAACAATCTTGACATAGATTATTCTACACATTCAATTAAAATTTATTTTCAAGGAAAATAAATCACACTACATGGTATGCACGCTTCCAATAATTTTTCACTACTTACTCATACTCAGGCTAAACGTGCATTACGTAAAAGTAGCAAATCTTATTTAATATGGGTGAATGAAATTCAAGGTAAAGAAAAACAGATGCATCCTAGGCATATACAATTTCTTGCCCAATTTCAAGATTGTTTTGTTGTTGATTTACCACTTGGATTACCACCTTCACGTCCTAAAGATCATAAGATAGATTTAATTCTTGGAACACAACCACCATGTAAAGCACCATATAGATATAACAAAATTGAACAGAAAGAAATTCAAAATCAAATAGAGTAATTGCTTAACAGAGGATTAATTCGACCTAGTAGTTCTCCATTTGGTATACCTGTCTTATTAGTGAAAAAGAAAAATAATACTTATCGCATGTGCATTGATTATCATGCCCTAAATAAAATTACTGTTAAGAATAGATATCCGATTCCTAGGGTAGATGATCTTATGGATAAGCTACAAGGATCTACCATATGAATAGATCTTAAATTTGGATATCATCAAGTAAGATTGGACAAATCTGATATATTCAAAACTGCATTCATAACACAATTTGGATACTATGAATTTCTAGTTATGCCTTTCGATTTAATTAATGCACAAGCCACATTTAATCGTATGATGAATCGCATATTTCTGAAACATCAGCATTGTGTCATAGTTTTCTTTGATGACATATTAGTTTTCAGTAAAAATGAGAATGAGCATTATAAATATTTTTCTTTAGTTTTTAAGTTGTTAAAAGACAATCAATTATATAGTAACCTAGAAAAGAGTGAATTCTTTTAAACAGAAATTGAATATCTAGGACATATTATTTCATCAGAAGGAATTAAAGTCGACCCTAAAAAGATAGAAGCAATTTTAAATTGGCCCATACCAAAAAATGTGCATGAATTACGTTCTTTTCTAGGTCTTGCTAGCTTTTACAAAAAAATTGTGAGTAATTTCTCATTACTTGCATTATCTTTGACAAAACTTTTAAAGAAGGATATTGTGTATAACTGGTCTAACAATCAACAAAAATCCTTTGATTTGCTGAAACATGCTTTAAGTCATGCTCTTATATTACAATTACCTGACTTCAATAGACCATTTTTTTTGTAGTTACTGATGCTAGTGGATCTGGAATAGGAGCAGTCCTTATGCAAGATAATCATCCCATAGCCAACTGTAGTTGCAAACTCAAACTATCTGAACTTAAATATTCTACCTACGATAAAGAATTGTTAGCCGTAGTACAAGCCTTATGTCAATGGAAACATTATTTAATGGGATCTAAATTTATGATTAAAACTGACAAACAAAGCATTAGACATCTCCTTAGTCAACCACAAATATCTGACTGACATATTAAATGTGTCGCTTTTATTCAAAGTTTTCATCCCCTTATACAAGATCAACCTGGAAAAGAGAATGTTGTATAGTTGACGCTTTGAGTAGAAGACCAATAATTCATAATATTTCTGTGATATCATTTGATTCTCTTATTCCTATGAAAGATACTTATCATCAGGACCCTATTTTTCAAGCTGATTGGAATAAATTATTTACAAATAATTGGATTCATATTGATTCACTGTCTTACAATAATGGATTCATGTTTTATGAAAAAAGATTATGTGTGACAGTATTTTGATCATTTATTTTGCATGAAATTCATTGTCCTCTCTATCAAGGTCATAGAGGAATTATATCTACTTTGCATACATTGATTGAAGATTTTTATTGGCCACATATGGACACTTATGTATCTAACTTTGTATCTAAATGCTTAGTTTGTCAACGAGTTAAAAGACACCATGGTAAACAATATGGTTTATTAATGCCATTATCTATTCCATCACGACCATGGGAACAGATTTCAATGGATTTTATCACTGGTTTACCTAACACTAAATCTAATCATGATATGATTTGGACTGTTGTAGATAGGTTTAGCAAACAAGTATATTTTATTCCATGCAAGAAAACTTTAACTGCATCTCAAGTTGCTCAATTATTTTTGAAAACTATTTTTTTACTAATCATGGTTTATCAAAAGTCATTATTTTTTATCGTGATTCTAGATTCTGTAATAATTTTTGGATTACTTTATTTACTAACTTAGGAACAAAGATTGATTTTTTATCTACATTTCATCCTGAAACAAATGATCAAACAAAAGCTACTAACATTACTATTTTAGATCTTTTGCGTGCTTACACCCTTTCAACACATCTACATTTACTTCAGTTTGTATATAATAACACAACACATACAGCTACAAAGAAAGCACCATTTGAAGTTATTTATGGATATCGATTGCCTACTCCTGTTGCATCATTATCAAATAAAATTCAAACTGCTGATGATATTGCTAACATGCATGCCACTATTTTTTATGAAGTTAAAGATATGATTGCCAAAGCCCAGCAATCATATACAAAACAAGCAAATAAGAAAAGATAGGCTATGAATTTTAAAGTTGATGATTATGTTGGTTACGAATAGAAAAACAAAGATTACAAAGTGTAGATAAGCACCTAGTTGTGAAATTAGCACCTAGATTTTATGGACCATTCAAGATCATACACAAAATCAATGATAATGCATTTAAACTAGAAGTACCGTACCATTGAAAAATCCACAACACCTTTCATATCAGTTTATTACGACCTTTTAGAGGCCAACTACTTGTATACACTGTCTATAAAAACCCTCCTTTACTAGATGATGAAACTAAAATACTTGAGCCTGAAACTATTATAGATACTGACTTTATGACCACTAGAACTTGCCGTAGATATTCCAGATATTTGATCAAGTTTAAAAACCATTCTGTTGAAGAGGTCCAATGGATGCACGCTAGAGACCTAAATGCTTTCCCTACTCTGTTAACTCCACATTGAGCTAATAGCAATTGAGGACAATTGTTATCCCACCCCGAGGGTATGATGCCAAGAGGCATATTCTACGGTGGATTCCGTGAGGTTTTGTGGTGGATTCCGTAAAATTTTATTACCAGGGCTCATACACAAAGTGGATCCTTTGTGCGAGAAGTCAATGGGGATGCCTATCCTTTTCGGGCGTTTTGTTAATTTTATGTGTACATGGGTGATTCCATAGCAGGTGATTCTACAAAATACATATTTAAATCAATAAACGTTTATGAGTTTAGAGTGCGTACTCGTAATAAATTAAGGTTATGATTAATTTCTAACCAATTTATTTATATATCTGAAGACTACTAGATATTCACTTTTGTCGGTTTAATTGTATTATTTTTCTAACAATTGTGAATGCTTTAGTTGATGTGTAGAGTAAGCAGCAGTGGCATTGGAAAGCATTAGAGGATAGTATGTATTTAAATTAGCATCAATTTTTTATGGGCGTGTATCTTAGGCATGGCGCCTATATTTTGCCGCGCTTATTTATTAAAGTGCTTGATATTTATTTATTATTTTTATATATGCATGGACACACGATTTAAATACTTATATTGGACATTGTATTTGGGTACCACCGGGTGCCCATTAGCTTTAATTCTTTATTGGCACAAAAGCAAACTCAAAAGCTAAAGCGTACTATTTTGTAAATTGGGCTATTATTTGAGCTTGAAGATTAATAATATATTAAATACATGCTTTGTGGAGCGTTCACACAAGGCATGGGGGGAGATTGCACCCAATTGGTCTCTTGTTCGTGTCGTGCAAGATTTCTTCATTGGTTTTTGTGTAAAAAGTAGAGTTCCTTTGTTCTTGGGGAAGAACCTTCATGGTTAAGAAAATATGCATAAGTATTTTCTAAAGAGCTGACAGAGCTTCCTCCTCAAAGGGAAGTCGATCATGAAATCAAATTGGCACCAGGAGTTGCACCAGTTGCAAAGAGACCATATAGGATATCCATCCCAAAAGCGATTGAACTGAAGGAGCAACTCAAGCAACTGTTAGACCAAGGATACATCCATCCTAGCAGTTCACCATGGGGAGCCCCAGTGCTATTCCAGAAAAAGAAAGATGGAATGGTTCGGCTATGCATTGATTATAGAGGGTTGAATCAATCGACCATTAAAAACAAATATCCCATCCCAAGAATAGATGAACTTCTTTACCATCTTCAAGGTGCAAATATCTTCTCTAAAATAGATCTCAGATCTGGATATTACTAGATAAGGATCAAGGAAGAAGATATCCCGAAGACTGCATTCAGCACAAGGTATGGACACTTTGAATTCCTAGTGATGTCATTCGGCCTGACAAATGCTCCGGCTACCTTCAACAGGTTAGTGCAGGATATCTTTAGGCCCTATCTTGATGATTTCATACTCGTCTTCTTTGACGATACCCTAGTCTACTCTAAGCAAGAAAAAGATCATGAACCCCAGCTTCGCATTGTTCTTGAAACAATGAGAGCACACAAGCTTTATGCCAAGAAGAAGAAGTGTGCATTTTTCAAGCAACAGATTGAATATCTAGGATTCATTGTATCAGCGGAAGGAATTTCAGTAGATCCGGCCAAGGTTAGAGACGTGCTGGAATGGCCAACACCAACTTCTGTCAAAGAAATACGTAGTTTCCTTGGATTGATAGGATGGTACAAGATCTTTATAAAAAACTATGCTTTGATTGCAGTACCTCTGACTGATCTACGAAAAAAGCAAGTGACAATTGTATGGTCACCTGCTGAACAGACCGACTTTGACAAACTAAAGCAAAGCTTGGTATCAGCACCCTTCCTGAAACTTCCTGATCTTAGTAAGGAGTTTGAAGTGGTAACTGATGCTAGTGCACTTGCCTTAGAATGTGTGCTTATACAAGAAGGTCATCCCGTAGCATACTCTTCAAGAAAACTGAAGAGCCATGAAAGAAATTATGCCACCCACGATCTGGAGCTATTGGCTGTCATCCATGCTCTTAAACTTTGGAGACACTACTTGCTGGGTAACAAATTTTCCCTAGTGATGGACCACAAGAGTCTTAAATGGATCTTCACCCAAAATGAGCTCAATATGAGGCAACGTCGATGGATTGAAGTGCTGGAAGAATATGATTTTGAAATCAAATACCGGCCTGGAAAGGAGAATATAGTTGCCGACGCACTCAGTTACAAGGCATTTCTGAAATCTCTGATTTTGTAAGATCCATCAACAGCAAGATCTCTAGCCACAAATGTATCAATGCCAAACAACCCAATTCTTGAGCTAGCTAGAGAAGTGGCATATCATGACCCACAAACCCTCGACCAAACCACTTTCGTGAAAAAAACTAGGGACGGAGTCGAACCGTCATTCCAGGACCAACACATTGCCATTATGTTACCTAGTTGGAGGTGACCTTGGCCACCCGAAACTAACGAAATGAAAGAAAGAACAAGGCCATAATGATTTCATATTTAACAATCTCGAGTCAAGCTAATACAATGGCCCTTCCTTTAGCTATAAACAATAGTTTCCCAAACAAAGCCAGCCTTCCTTGAGCTACAAACAATGGTTTCTGTCTGTTTTTTATATTTATAACAGTCTATCAGAAATTGCTAAGGGAGATTCCCATCAAAGACCAAGACCTGAAGCTAAAGATGAAGTATCAAGAATTCTCTGTCAGTAGTGGTCTTGTCTACTTTAGGACAAGATTATGTATGCTTGCAAGCCAATCTCTCAAGTAGAAGATACTTTGGGAAGCCCATGACTCCCCTTTATCAGGACATCCTAGCTATGCCAAGACCCTTAATGCAGTCACGAAGAGCTATTATTGGGATAGGCTCAAAGGTGACGTTCTCAAATATGTCACGGAATGTTTGTCTTGTCAACGCATTAAGGCCGAACATGTCAAGATGCTAGGGAAATTGCAATCACTTGATATTCCCCAAATGAAATGGGAATTCATTAGTATGGACTTTGTTGTTGGCCTACCCCAAGTTCAAGGAGGATACAACTCTATTATGGCTGTAGTAGATATGCTCACCAAGGTAGCACATCTTATCCCTGTCAAGACAAACTATAAAGCCTTAGATATCGCAAGATTATTCATCAAGGAGATATTCAAACTGCATGGGTTACCCAAAAGAATCATTAGTGATCGTGACTCTCTCTTCACATCACACTTTTGGAGGGCTATCTTTGAGGCCATTGGGACTTAACTCTGTTTCAACACAGCTTACCATCCCCAAACTGATGGTCAAACGGAACGGGTCAACCAAGTCATTGAAGATATACTTAAGGCACATTGCTGTCGCGAACCCAAAAAGTGGATTTAATATTTGCCACTGGTTGAGTTTGCCTACAATGCTTCTTACCAACAAAGCATTCATATGACCCCTTTCCAAGGATTGTATTGGCATGATTGTCGTACTCCTTTGAGCTTCTCAGATCTAACCTTGAAGGTTGAAGCTTTGAAGCAGATGCTGGATAACATGGATGACCAAATCAAATCAATAAGACAAGACATCCAAGCTGCCAAGGACAGATTGAAGGCTTACGCGGACTTAAAATGGCAAGATAGATTCTTCGTTGAAGGTGATATGGTCTTCATCCGCATACGCCCTAAAAAGAGTTCACTATCCTTGGGTGAGTACAAGAAGCTGAGTCCAAGGTATTGCAGACCTTATAAGATCCCTAAGTGCCTAGGACCTAATGTTTACAGACTATAGTTGCCCGCAACCCTAAAAGTTCATAATGTATTCCACGTTAGTCTATTGAAAAAGTATCTACCTAATCCAAATCATGTACTTGATGATCAGTAAGTTGTAATGCCTAGCCAAGGAGTCCTTGAGCTACGGCCTGATAGAGTCTTGGATGTCAGGGAGAGGCATTTGAGGTCAAGGACCTTGAGAGAATATCTCGTCCAGTGGAAAGATTATCCCAAAGAGGATGCCACCTGGATGGACGAAGATACTCTCAACCAACAATATCCCCAGCTCCTCTCGAGATGAGGACATCGCGATTCCTCTAAGGGGGAGAGGATGTAATGTCTTGCTCTCGTTCCACCCTCACATATTTCAAGGAAACACTCTGACTTTGGCACTCACCTTCGAGGATCGGATTTAGTGGTGGTAGTAAAAAATTAGTAGGTGTGTTAGTAGGGTGAGCTAGAAGGAGTTAGTTGATTAATTAAGGTTAGTAAGTTAGAAACGTTAGCAATATAGTATATGTTAGTAAAGGTTAACGTTAGTAATATACTATGGTATAGTATATAAAGCTTACCTTTGACGGGTGAACCCGCCATCTCCCACCGCCTCCATGACTAAAGTCCCGCCGCCACCACATGAGCCACTGTTTCCTCCACATCGACGTCCACATCATCATCATCATCATCATCAGTGCCAATATCACCCTCGCCCTCGTCATCATCTTGAGGTGGCTGCCATGCGAGAGGGCACAACTGCGGGTAGGCATTAGCCAGGACATCTTCCTTGTATGAAATTCTTCAAAAAAAAAAAGAAAAGAAAAATAAAAAAATAAAAGAAAAAAGCACGAGGGCTCACTTCACTCACTACACCTAGGGTTTGCACCTAGCCCCTCCCCCACTTCACGCTTAGGGCACATCAAGGGCAGGACTTCCAGACCTGTCACCCTAAGTTTTGCAATGCACCTCAAACAACATAGGAACTGGGTCCTCAAGTGTGGGATACTACCAAGGGCTTATCCAAGGTTAGACCCATCTCCTAGTTCCACTACACATGCACTTACACCACGCCGTGAGACAGACACATCCTTCCCCCGGTGAAATTTTCTTCCCCCCCGTCAACTCGACGTAGGCCACGTAGGGGCCTTTGGCCCTGGTCAACTTTCCCCCCTCCATTTCGGGACGTCACAAATCCTCCCTGGGCCCCAAATCGAACTGCCACCGTGGGCCCCGATAGATCATTTTTCCCCAGGATGCTTTTACCGTGAGGTGAAAGAAGGAATAGGGTGGGAGAAGATAAAGAAGGTGAAAGAGAGAGAAGAGGAGGATTGGGAGAGAAAAGGGAAGGAAGGAGAAGATAGAGAGAAGAGAAGAAGGGGGAGGTGAAAAAATAGGAGTAAGGGATAAGAAGAGAAGGGAGAGAGAGAGAGAAAAGAGAAAGGAGAGAGAGAAAGAAGAGAAGGGAAGAGGGAGAGAAGAAGGAGGTGGTGAAGAGAAGGGTAAGAGAAGGAGGGAGAGAAAGAAGAGAAAGAGGTGGAGAGAGAGAGAGAGAAGAGGAGGAGAGAGAGAGAAGGAGAAATAGGGGATAAGAAGGAGGGAGAGAAAGAAGAGAAAGAAGGTGAGAGAGAGAGAAGAGAAGGAAAGAGGGAGAGAAGAAGGAGGAGGTGAAGAGAAGGGTAAAAGGAGGGAGAGAGAAGAGAACGAGGTGGAGAGAGAGAAGGAGAAATAGGGGATAAGAAGGAGGGAGAGAAAGAAGGTGAGAGAGAGAGAAGAGAAGGGAAGAGGGAGAGAAGAAGGAGGAGGTGAAGAGAAGTGTAAGAGAAGGAAGGAGAGAGAGAGAAGAGAAAGAAGGTGAGAGAGAGTGAAGAAGAAGGAGGTAGAAGAGTAAGAAGGAGGGAGAGAGAGAAGAGAGGGAGGAGTGAAGGAGGAAGAGTAGTAGAAGAAGGGAAGGGGAAGGAGAGAAGTAGAGGAAGCACAAGAAAAGGTAGAGGAAGAGAGGTGAGAAGGGTAAGAGGAAGGAGTCATCCAAACCACTTCCTTGACAACAAACCACAGCCGGCAGCCTTCCAATCCAATCGTGTCTAACTGAAGCCACTAAAGACCAGACTGCCCAATCTCCGCGAGGGAATGGCTCCCAAAAAGAAAGTCGCAGGAAGCATAGGCACTCAAGCCACCGGAAATGCTGGAGGGATGAGTGGAACGACCAATGCAACACCCACAAATCAAGCCCAGGTTCCAAGCATTAAAAAAATTCATTCAGGACTTAGTTCTCGTGAATGGGATAATGTCATGCATAAGGTTTCGTTTATACTAAGTTGCATGCAACGGTAGGGTTAAACTCACATAATTTTTACTTGTCTAAGATGATAAGGTTATCACCTTACCTTACAGGAAATGATTACTTCTACACACATAAAATGATAGGGTTATCGCTTTATTTCACATAAAATGATAGCTTTTTAGCCAGTTCAGTGCATGAATAGTCCTTTGAAATTCTCGTTTTGCGATCTTGGTTAAAAGAAACACATGAAATGTTAACTTCTGTTCATAAGTTACAGTCGCATCATTGAAAAATAAAACCCTAGACTTCCATAGATGCAAGTCACATGTGATCTGGTGCTTTGAAAATAAGTACTCATTGTTAAGAATAAAGGAGTTAAAAGCTATTTAGGGAGGCAACTATAATAGATACACAACGTGCATGATGGTTGGGAACTCCTGCATTGAACCGCACTAAGAGAATTGGAAGGATCGCTTGCATTGAAACTGCATCGTGAAAGTGTAAAAGAGGAATCATGTATTGTCATGTGTGTAAACTAAGCTTGGATGAAGTTAGAGATTATAAGACCCTTGGTTGTTGAAAACCCATTGCCTTGACAGACCAGCTAGTGCGTGAGTTAGGGACTAGGATACCCTAAGAAAGAGTAAGACAACTTACCAAGACCATTTTCTCTTGTTGAAATTATTAGGATTTTGCCAAGTCGTGGGAAAACCCAAGATCGGGTGCTAGGCATCCGAGAAAAAGGAGTCACACCTTAGCAGTGGATCACACAAACAACCTCCGAATTGTTCATGTTTGTACTTAGATACAATATTTGATTTCTTTGCTCAAGGAACTAATTCGAGGAAAACACTTAAATGCTTCAAGTTGAAAGTCTGAAGGGAGAGGTAGGAATAGTTACCTCCGACTATTTGCCTGCCCCTATCCAAGGGGGTTGTTAGTCGCGCCGGGTATATGGACCTAAACCTCCGCGAGAGGTCTCTCAGTGGGTACTGCTTGGAGCAGGAGAATGCTTGGGTGCCAAGGGAGGCTCTGGCTGTAAATCCCTTGCCTCCGGATCCCATACAAGAGACCGACATGACTCGAGATGGGATCTCGAGGCCCGTCTACTAGTCTACGGGTGGAACTTGGAACAGAGATCTTATAGATTTCTGGAATGGCCTTCGGCATGAGGTTGGATGTAATCCAGAATTATGATAAATAAAGAACAGATGCTTGAGAAAAAGAAACTTGCTTGTCATTGTTTTTGTGTCAGTGCCTAAGTTACGTGAAGGAACCCTAATTAATTATTTTAATTAAGGGAGCTATTTTTGCATGTCAAAACGTAATTTGTTAGGTAATTAGATAACTAAAGCAAATTGAGGAAACTGCGATGGATGTGACTCAGGTCCGTCCTACGGAAGGGTGGTCCCGGTTAGCTGGGAACTTTTCTCAAACATTGAGATGATAAAGACCTAAGCTGTGGATGTAGAATCTTCGGTGTATTCTGTTTTAGGAGAAAGGAATGGGCCTTTACTGTTCGACAGAAAGGTTGAGAATTTGCCAATAGGAAAAGAACCTTGACCTCAGGTCGATCCCAAGTGGGAACGGTTGGACTCTTCTGCTCGGGGCAGACTTGGGAAGACCCAGATCGTAAACCCTGTGTCATTCCCTACGAGTACCAGGCAGAGCCTTCTAGACTCTCCTCCTGATGGGCTGCTAAGACATGTCCCGCACTCAGACAAACGGGCACGTTATAGTTATAGTGAGAAACATGAAATTTCCAAGTTAAAACACAGGTGTTGCAAGTTGTTTAAAATATCCCACACGTCATATGCAGATTCCTTAGTACTCTATAGTATGCTTTCAGTCCAAACAATGATCTCACAGGGTTTGACATGGCTAGAATTGGGTATACAAGTCACTTACAGGTCCATTCAAACAAGAACAAGTTCTAGGCAAATTTTGACAGACTACTTTGGGTAACTACAACTTTTTTCAATTAATCCGAATTGCAAGAATAAGTGCTCTATTCAAAAAGGGAAAATCAATCTTTGATTTTGAATCAAAATGTTTGCCACTTGGAGTTTTCTAGCAAAAGTTATAGCAAATTTAGTGATAATAGCTATTGCAAGACTATATTACAAGGCTCTACAGGAGTATGCACTTCAAATTAAGGATTCCCTCTTGGAGAATAGCACCCAAAGACACCCAAATGATGCTCAAATGTATGAGAGCTTAGTCAATTGAATGATTCTTTGTGTGAGCATGAAACCTACTTGAAGAGTGGATAGATAAATTCAAAACCTACTTTGACATTATTTCAAGGATGGATGATCAAAAGATTCAATTTTCTACTCTACATTTAAAGCAATCTGCACATACATGGTATGAAGACAGAAAATCACCTTGTAGACACTTGGGATGAGTCTAAGGCACTTTTGGCACATGTCTATCCAATTGAAAAGGAAAGGCTTGCTTGAAGGTGATACAACTTAGAGTAGCATGAACTTATCATACAAGAGTACAAAAATCAATTTGTTAACCTTACCATGTACGTGAAAAGCATAGTGACAATGCAAAGTCACACAAGTACATATATGGGTTAGATCCTAATTTGTATGCTGATGTAATGGCCTAATCTCCTAGCAATCTATTCAAATCTATTGAGCTAACTGAGAGAGCCATCATTTTAGCTATCTTTTGGATAGCTCAAGGTGCACACAAAGTCATTCCCATAGACCTTTTTAAGAAGCACAAAATAGACTTTTGAAATGGGCAGCATAGATGTGGTATTAAGGTGTGAGTGGCTTATGACATTGGGTAAGATTACTATGGATTTCTCATAACTTTATATGGAGTTTGTCAATGAGAGACAACTTATCATCCATTTGTAGGAAATCCATAATAAATCTAATTCTTAGCTTATCACTACAAAACAACTTGAGAAGGAGTCTAAAAAGTGCTCTCAAATATTTGTATTGTATCTAAATAGAGAGATATAAGATCAATCTCTAAGGATCATCAAATGATTCAATATTAAAGGCTCTTCTTGAGGAGTATAAATACCTATTTTAAGTACTTGCAACTATACCTCCTAAGGGAGTAGTTAATCACCACATAGATTTGAAGCCTTACTCAAAACCATTCAATAAGCCACCCTACTGATCGTCTAAATGTGAGAGTGAGGATCATGAGGTTATTAGAGATGGGGTTCATTGAATCTAGTTCTTCGTCCTTTACTTTATCGATCTTGTTAGTCAAGAAAAAAGATGGTTCCTTCAAGATGTGCATTGATTACAAGGACCTCAAGAATATCACAGTAAAGAATAGGTATCCCATCCCTAGAGTAGATGATTTGCTAGATAAGCTAAAGGGGACAAAGTATTTCATGAAGATAGTTTTGAGGTTAGGTTACCATCATATTTGTATGAAAGAGGGTGATGAGGTTTAAACAACATTTACAACCGATCTCAAGGGCTCTATTACGCTTTTCTCATGCCATTTGCATTGGCTAATACCCCAGTCACTTTTCTAAGCTCGATGAATAAGATATTATAGACATTTTTTTTCCAATTTATATTGGTATTCTTTGATGCTATCCTTATTTATAATAGATCATCAAAGAATCATTTATTTCATATGAGGAAGGTATTTGATGTGTTAAGATACCACATGTTCTTTACTAAGGAGACTAAGTACTATTTCATGTAGATAGAGGTAGAATACTTAGGAAACATTGTTAATGAGGAGGGAATCAAGGCTAATTCTAAAAAGGTGCAATGTGTTAGAGATTGGTCAACACTTGCAAATACTACTTCCCTTTGTGGATTTCTTGGTGTTATCATTTGAACATAGATACATTAAGCATTACACAACTATTGCAGTCACTTTACCTTATGGACTTAAGAAGGAAGTTTTCTTTTGGGATGCAATTACAAGTAAAATTTTCAATGAGTTAAAGGATTTACTCACTTTTTCTCCTATTTTAGTTTTTCTAGACTTCTCTAAGAAATTTACCATCTAGTATGATACTAGTGGAAGAGGCAAAGGTGAAGTCTTGTTACAGGAGCATGTAGTTATTGCATCTGAGAGTCGTAAGCTTACATAGAAAAAAATAGCAATGAATGTTTATGATCAAGAAATGTTGGCTATTCAAATAGCAATAAAGAAATGATACCAGCATTGTATGGTAGAATATATCATTGGAAACTTTATTGCAAGTTTTGCATCAACATGCAACTTCACTCTAGGTGCATCTTGTAGCAAGCCATCCTATTTTTGCATTGTGGTAATTCAACATAGTAAACACCTCATACTACTATGTTTCCAATGTTGAAAACATTGCCCTAGGAACCCTTCACTTGCTCAATGAAGACTACCTTGGCTTCTTTGCATAGAAAAATATAGTAATCCTCATCGTGTATGTTCATAAGAGACTTTAGAACTATCAAATAGTCTTCAACCTCCAAAATATAGACCAATTTTTTGTGCTACTATGATCTAAGTAGGCAATGTCATTTTGCTCCACATGTGCAGCTTCATTCAACTCTCTATCAAGCTCTAGTCTATCTAACCTTTGTGGCTACATATGGTTCACATTGATGCATTTGTCCCAAGACTCATCAACAAAAATGATATAAAAGAATGGCAAACTTTGAAATAAAACTTGGGTAGGGTTTTTCTAACTAAATCCCAACACACAATGTGTGTTGCAAGTATTGTTGACTATTTGGTAGGTGTATGCATTACTCCTATTAACATCTTTGATCTTCACCTCCACAAAAATCCTTTACTTTCCATCATCAACTATCTTTCAAGTCAACCACTCATCATGGGTATTCTGTAGCTTGGCACCATTTTCATCCAATTGCTCGGTTGTGAGAGCAAGATTTATCATAGCATCCACACCATCATGCTCTCCCTTACTATGCCTAGTATCAAGGTGGTCCCATAGCATTTGGGTATGGTTAGTGATAGGTACCTATCATTATGAATGTAGAAAAATGTATTACTTGCACATAATACCAACATAGTACACAAAGCACTAATATACACTAACATAGACCACCATAACAAAGTACTAACATGGTTCAATATAGGCTATCATCATAGAATATTGACAGATAAAAGTACCAACATAGATAGTACTAATTCCGATAGTGCTATAAATAGTACTAACAATGAAGACCGTTACTAATTAGTCTTAACACTAACATAGATTACTAACATAGGGTACTAAGTGACATTAACAAAGGCTAAGATATAGCACTAATGAAAAATACTAACATCATAGACTTGTAGTACTACCATATAGTACTAACAATGAATACACTCACTAATTAGGTCAAACAATAACATAGATTACTAACATAGGGTACTAGTCAAAGGAAAATCACTAATGTAGAAGGCTACTAGCGAATAGTACTAACAAGGAAAAGCACCAAGAAAAATAATATTAACAAACATTGATAAGACTATGGCTAATCTTGAATACTAGCTTACAGTTCTAACTAAGAGTACTAAAATAGTTTTCGCTAGAAGAATAGTATTATATACTATTGGCATAGCACATAACTAGTACTATATACAACTAGCAAGTTTGCCACATAGTACCAACATTGAGTAATTAATAATATATACAACTAGCAAGGATAAACACAATACTAACACAAGGCTACAAAAGCATTAAAAAGACACATGTATTTTGCTTTTGTAGCACATGGCTCCCCTACATTCGGCTTTTGTAGCACATGAAGAATTCTATCTATGTCACTGGAATACAATGAACAAAATCAAGAATTATGAAGGATGAACTTTGATAGATAATATTTTCTATGGTTACAGTATAGTGCTAATAGGACCATTATTGATAATTTATCTCTTGAAACTACCCTCATCACGTGCCTTCAAAAAATCCTTTAAAAACCCATTTATTTTGTGAAAAACTAGGTCAAGGGATAGTTCATTGAAAAAAAATCTAGTAAAGCTAAATTATGGTATGTTGGAGGTAGTAAAATTTTATGCAAATAGACCTCGATAAGCTCTAGATAATGGCAGGGATGAATTTTGTAGTTTTTTTAGCCCGAGTTTTAAAATTCTTTTTCCCATCATTTTTAGTACTATAAGTGGGTACATCATAGCATGCTTTTTAGTAGTAGTATAAGTACATTTAGCATACTTGATTATTTAAAACAAAAAATACTACTAAATGAGTACATCATAGCATGCTTTTATCCAATAGCACATAAAACTCTTAATTGAGTTTGTGGAAGTCTTGAAAGGATAGTGCACATGATGTGGCATGTTCATTTCCCTCCTTACTAACTAGGATGGGAACTTTTACTCTAGGCATTGACAATCTAGTAAGTTGCATGGCTGTAGCACTACCCTTAATAAAATCAACATTGTCATAGTCCCTCCTAAGAATGAGAAGGCCAACGGTACAATAGTAAAAAAATTTGTTGATGGCGAGTGTCAACAATGTCAACAAGAATAATTATTGATAGCAGTGTAGTAGGGCCAACAACAATGATGACAACAGTAAACATCATGAGGACATGGACTTTGATAGTAAGAACATCACATTCGAACATGTTAGGGACATAGCTGCCATAGAAACTTGTTTGCCAAAAGGCCTATGTAAGAGCATGCTACGTCATCAATAGAGGAGGGTAGAGCAAAAGCTTTTGTAGGTTTAGGAACTTGATTAGGATTCAACAAAACAAGATCAAGAGCATTGAGAAGAGCAAGTGGAGATGCAATGATGGGTGATAGGACACACACACACACGCACACACACACACACACACACACACACACACACACACACACACACACACACACACACAAATTTAGTGGGTTAATGTGAGAAGTGAGAGAGAGAGAGTTATGATGGGTGGGTTAATTTTTTATCATGGAGGTGTTTTTTAGTGACTAGTCTAGTGATTAAAGTTTCAACAAGCAAGGGGATAGCATAATCATTGTTACAACATTTACTCTTCGGAGGTTTCCAAGGCTCTCAACTAGAGACAATTTCTTAAGCTACAAATATAAGTGACACATACATTTTTTGCAAACAATTCAAAGCTTCATCACCAAGACCTTGTTTAGTAAAATCAATAATAATTGGTGATTGAAATCTAAGAAACATCTTGAATTGAAAACTACTCATGCAGTCTACTTGCTTTTGCAAGCATGTTATTTTAACTCCACATATCCACAAGTGAGGTTCGTGTTTGGAGGTCTCTTTTCAATATCTAATAATATAAATGTGTATGTAATATTTTTGACCCATCAATAAATTTATTTAAGACACAAGATA
The DNA here is from genome assembly GCF_053477565.2 of Lygodium microphyllum. Lineage (NCBI taxonomy): Eukaryota > Viridiplantae > Streptophyta > Polypodiopsida > Schizaeales > Lygodiaceae > Lygodium > Lygodium microphyllum. The sequence goes on from NC_141142.1 coordinate 12,378,123, forward strand.
TGAACTATGGAAAAAAGGAATTAGCATGCAAAGAGAGGCCTTCTTAACACATATGCTACAAGCACCCCTTCAATTTTTTTGAAGTATTTGCTAGAAGCATCCCTTGATTCATTCTTACACATGCTTGCATTCAATGCATGCCACCTCCCAAGCTGCCAATGTTGCTCAACACATCTTTCTTCCCCATTGTTGGCAACACAATTGCCTTTGCCCATTATTTCTTCTACCCACTTGTTGCCAAATGCTTGTCCCACTATCCAAAAGGGCAATAGCTACCTTTGCCACTACTACATCTAGTACGAAAATGATTAGCATTGCTAGCTACCCAAAATCCATGCCAAAAATATGCCAATAAGTCCAACTACACAAATCCATGCTACCTACACAAACAAGATGAACATGATGAGGCCATACTTTTTGGACCACCCAAAGCACTAGGGGGGTGATGTCACACATGTTCTCCACAAACAGCATGGATCAAGTGGCTAGGCAACAAGGGTCAATAGTAGTAGTAGAGGGGTAAGGACCTCAATGGTAGCAAGCCTAGTAGCAAGAAAGAGGGATGAGCAAGAAGGGGTTTGAGGAGAGTGGAGCCATGGTGGATAAAAGATAAAAGAAATGAGTTACAAAAGAATCCTTCTTTACCATATGTAGCGAATTAAAGAGGGATGAGTCACCAAATTCCAATCAAAAGTTCATAAGCACACATCTTGCTCTTGAAAGTGCATTACACCTTACATACATATCCACCAAAAGGCATTGCCAAGCGTTTCATTTGTTTCAAGTAGTCCTAGTCTCACAATTTGATGATGGATTTGCTTGCCTTTGCTAGATGTGCCCATTATGGAATAGTCTTTCAAGATACAAACAAACATGACTATATTCAAGCAAAGGCCCTTGTATTCCTTGCATCCAAAACAATAAACTACCTTCTCACCATGATTTTGCTAGGCATATCCAAGGATTAGTGTATTCCAAGACACTACATCCAAAACAGAAGCTTCTCAAGCACTTGTTACGCTTCTACCAACATGCTACATCTAGCAAGCATGTATATTAATGCAATGGCAAGCACTATCTAACAATTTGATCTCGAATCTATTTTCCTTTTGTAGCTACTCCCAAGTTGCCACATTGCTTTCAAGATTCAAACAAAGGTGATTGCCTCAACATGAAGACCTTCATGTTGCATTCATTCATAGCATGTTAGTGCTTCCTCAACATGTCCATGTTGAGCATATCATGTAATTAGTGCAGAACAAGTAACCACATTACAACTTGGAAGCTCCTTGAGAGATTGTTGTGCTTTGAAGAGTGCACCACATTTTTCATACATATTTACTAAAGTATTCCTTTCCAAAGACTTCCAACTAGCTTGCCTTTCAAAATTTCAATATGTAATCTAGTGTCTTTATATACATACTTCTTCTTGGCACAAGCTTTAAGCAAGTCTATAATGTCAAAAATTACATTGTCATGATTAACTTCTCATTCTCTACATGTTTGTTAACTCTATGGATTCCACAAGTCCTTTCTAAGCTCATTCTACAAGGTGATTTTGGAATTACAATTTGGAAATTGAGCAAGTATGCCATGATAAGAACATCTCTCTCTCTCTCTCTCTCTCTCTCTCTCTCTCTCTCTCTCTCTCTCTCTCTCTCTCTCTCTCTCTCTCTCTCTCTCTCTCTCTCTCTCTCTCTCTCTCTCTCTCTCTCTCTCTCTCATGTGTGATGTTCATCGAGAAATTAATGCATAGGGTCGCTTTGGTAAGTATTGAGTGTTGTAATTTGTTGCTTCAATTGTCCAACACTTGTAGAGAATCCCTAAAGCACTTTTTCAACATATCAAGATGTGAATGCACTCCAACCATTATACTACTCTTGTTCAGTCAGGGCTTTGAGATGGGATCTAAATTCTTCTTTTTCCTTTAAAAGTTAGCTCTATTCTCATTTTGCAAATATGTGATTGTAAAAAAGGAAAAAGTACTATAACTTATTACTCACTCTTTTAAGGGGAAAAGAACAAAGGACTTCCCATTACAACTAACTCTTTTAATGGTATTATGATGAAGACCAAGCTTGGTTTTATTGATGATTATCATGATATTTAATGTCATGGCAATTTTGATGTACCTTCAGAAAATATTTTCTTAAATAGCCCTAGAAAATGAAGAATATGATTCATTCTACCTATACCAAGAGACTTTTTTCTCATTGACTTCACAATCAAGCTATAGCCTATAATAACATGATTATTTGGAAAGTTATGCACATGTGGCACAATAACTCTTCTAAATGTGGAATTTGCATCTCCCATTTTGCCTAGAAAGTATATGAGACTTTTTCCACTCTTTGGTATATTGGTACATGTAGAGTTGCATTCTTGCTTGTCTCTCTTTCATTTGGATGCATTGTGCTTGTGATTGCCTACAAGTAGGAGGGTTTTCTTGGCCATTGTGATTACTCTAGAAGACCACCATTGAATCTAGTTTTGAGGGCATAAATGTCATATTTTCATACCTTAGAGGTTGGAAACATGATGTGTGGCATCTAGGGGACAAGGTTGAGACATAACATATTACGATTAGAGGTGTCCCTTAGTTTGATTTGCAAAATTGACTTTCACTGACCACTATGATTTCTATTCTTGGAGCCATAAAACTAATCGTTTTTATCTTCCTTGATTGAAATCATAGTGGTGTGCATTTAGGAGACTAGATCTATGCACAACATGTCTACTAGGAGCATTGCCTAATAGTTTGTCTACAAATGGAGAGCTCCATCACAATTGCAACCTAGCATCAACATGATTTCATGATTGGGAGTTCAAATCATCATGATGTCATGACTTTGAATGCTTAAACACTGTGTATCATATCTTAAGAACAAAGTCTATGAGACCTCACTTGAAAGCATTGGACACTATCTAATCCACACCAAGCATACTTCAACAATCACCATGATTGCATCTAACCATTACCAAAATGCTTGAGTAGGAGACCAAAATACTTCAATGATCATGGGATCTTGTTGAGTATCATCATGACTTAGTTTCTACATCACCATGACCACCACAATTTTGTGATTAGAGACCTAAAAGCACCACCTTTGCTTGCCTTTGAGGTTCTTAAATATTATGTGTTTCAACCAAGAGGATAAGGCTTAACAACAATCTAAAATCAAGATTAGTAGGAGTAAGGTTTTTCTTGCCTTTATAATTGATTTCCACATCACCATGACTAGAAGCCATGACCACCACAACTAGAACTATGCAAGGAAAAGATTAGCTTATCACATGAATTTGAGGGCATAAATCTACTATGCACTTTAGAACAACTACACTTTTGTGTGAGAATATTATCATGTATGAAAGATTTTCCCATCACTTTTGAGTGCTTGTCAACAAAAATGGTTACACTCTTGAGTGACTATCATCTATGATTGATTTTTCCATCACCATAAAATTGCTAGCCATTACCATGAACACTTCTATAAGCACTAAAGACCATGTGGAAATCAACTATACACTATCTCATGGATTCGGGCTACCCATTGCCTATAAAACAAGAAATGCCTTGTGTGGAAAGTACCATTATGCGAGCATTATGTTGAGTGGATTTGTCATCACCATAGCTGAGTCCAAGACCACAATGACTACTTGCTAATCACCATAATTAGATGATTTTAATATAAGGTTGATCTTTTTTATTATTTTTTAATCTTAGTTAAAGTGCTATAGAGTATATGGGACATCTTTGCTATGTGATAGTGCTTGTCACATCTAGATCATTCAGGAAGCCTACTTGCCACCATTACAATTACGATTTATAAACCACCATGACTGTCCATCTCATCTCCATGATTGGAAATTCGACCCCCCACCATCATGATTGAACACTAGAGCATGATCTTCTAAGTGTATTATCAAGACCACCTATAGTGCCCAAGGACAAAAAATAAGTGATACGCACCAAAAAACATATTCCCAAGCACCTCCAAATGATCATGATAGTGATAAGTAGACATCATCATGATTTATTTTTGAAGTGCTTGTATGCCAAAAGCCATCTAGCATTTATTTTAGATCTAGGATATAGCTCCATCTTGCATGATGTAAGAGAAGGTGTGTGTTTACCTCGACCAAAAAGCAATAGTAGCTATGGCACTATATCACCACGATTATCAACTAAGAGTAGCACCATGATTTCATACACAAAAATTCACCAAATCTACCTTTTTAGAGCACAACCAGGACTAATAAAACTAAAAAGTAGACCAATTTTTACAAAAAGTAAAGGATCTTACATTACAAACTACCTCCCTTGCATATGTCAGCTTATTTTGTTACATTCATACTTAAACTTTTTGGATTTTGGACCTTGAACCTTCACCATGACTATAATAGAGGGGGAGGAGATTGGACCTAAATCTAGATCCACAAAGCCTCCATCTATAGCATTCACAAAGCAAGTCTTCACAACTTCTCTAGTCTCTTTTAGATATGCTTAACAATTTACTTTTAAATGTAATCACTTGATTTTGAAAGAGAAATGGATTGGATTGATTTTTTTGTGTTGCATGAGATGTTGAGATAGTGATTGCACACACACACACACACACACACACACTCACTCTCTCTCTCTCTCTCTCTCTCTCTCTCTCTCTCTCTCTCTCTCTCTCTCTCTCTCTCTCTCTCTCTCTCTCTCTCTCTCTCTCTCTCTCTCTCTCTCTCTCTCTCTCTCTCTCTCTTTGTGGACTAACTTGTAATGATACACGAACTAAATTGTGGTGTAAAGGAATGGAATAGTTAATAATTTGATGTAGTTGAAACAAAAACATCTTAAAATCTTTATGTAACAATAATGGTCGATGTATGTATCATAATCAATAACATTAGCTAGACTTCTATATAGAATGTGAGATCTATTGGAGGATGTCTATTATGTATGGTCAATGATATCATGCAAACCCTAGCTATGTGTCTTTTAATCGACTCCATGGTAGTAGGAGTACAATATTCTCTTGGAAGCCAACTATGCACTACAAGATCCAGTCACATTCATACTAGGTAGCAACAATGGCCATAAAAGACCTCCTCCCCACAAATCTATATTATAGTAGTGTAGGTCATGCATGGTAGGTATTTTTGAACCACTATTTGAACTTCCTTCACTGGATGGTTTTCCCATGAAGTAAAAAAATATTATTTAATCCAATTAAGAGATATAGTGATTTTTGCTTGAAAGAAGCTCTTCCCAGTTGCTATTGCCTCAATCCTACACCAATCATTGTAATCCTACTATTTTCGTACTTTTGTCTAAACCTCAACAAGGTCCTTAAAAGTCCCCTTAGCCCATGATGGCATAGTCCAAGTCCATGGTGGATCCATTCATCATGGTTCATTTCCCATACTACCAGCTTGCTCTCCTCATGCCTTGCCTCTTGGTAGGTTGCATGCATGGAGCAAAGAGAAGGGGGGGCCATGTGGCATGCCCCTAATAAATGGTCTTTAAAGAACTTTAATGGCGATTACTGTTAGCCCACTTCAAGCACCTTCCCCACACAATAGAATTTAGACCTTCTCTCCTCACTTGCTCCTCCTCTTTCTCCAATATCATAATAGAATTAGTTTCATCTTGGGGACATATCCAAGTTATGAATCATTATGTAAATCACCTTGGTCCATGGAGGAAAACTTAGATGTGGAGATTGTACAATGGCAAATCTATGAGTATTGCATGGCATTAAGGGATTTTCGAGGTGATATCTTTTGAAGTGAGTTGATATCTTGCATAGGGCATGCCCATACAACCAAGCAGTAGGATTGATCATGACTTGAGAGCTTTCCTTTAGGAGTGGATGTGTTCTACATTGACTTCTCAAAGAACTATACCTTTGTGCCTTAGCAAGAGATTCTTATAGAGTACTACCTCTTTGAGGTTGTAAGCTAATGGTCTAGAAGTATGTATATTCTATATGTTTCTTCATGCATCATATGTAGTAATTTGATTTTCCTGTTAACAAGTTATCTTGCTGTACTAATACACTTTTCCTATCAATATGCATAGGCTAAGCTTGATGGAGTACAAAGCTCGCTTGAGGAGCATGTCATCATATGGGAGTACCACTTCTATATTAGTGGCTACCATCACAATGCACACTTTGTGCAGCACTATTTCTCTCAACATGACACCCTCTTGCATGATCAAAAATTTTCTATTGTTATCCGGCTATGGAGCATAGTTGACATCTTCTTAACAACTCTATTGGCTGTCCAAGTGGCATGTCAAGAGAAGAGTTCCAATTATATGGAGCTATTTCGAGATAGGGCATGAGAAGGGTGATCATGATGACATTGATGTATGTGTAAATCATTTCCTATGATGTTATCACTTTGCTACATTGCAAAGTACTTCAAAGATGCTTGTGATTTGATTCAATGTTGTGTGTAGCATATTTCTATCTCAACAAATACCACTTGTCAAAGTATGCAAATAGAGTGGCATGTCACTTCTTTTAGTGCATCAATGGTATTAATCGATCTAAAGACATGATTTCCATAGGGTAGTCTATATGTAACACTTATACTCAATGATTTTGGACAATATAATTCAAATTACATGTCAATGTTGATGATACTTTTAAATAGTTATTTTCAAGTAGTACATTTGAGTATCATTCCATCATGAGTACTAATCACCATGATCTCTCCATTTACACATATAAATGGGTATACCTTTGGGCATCATGTGTGATGGTGATTGGATGGATTATAAGATGGATGGCTAGACCAATACTTAAAGTTGCATATATTGTCTCCTCTTTATATATTATGAGTCCACTATAGGTTCACGATCTTCCTCTATACATTGAGAAGTACAATGCACTCATTGACATGCTATTTGTTGGGGACATATTTTCTATCATTGCTAAGGTGGATAACTTAGAGGGAGTGTATTACTACCTACTACGTTGAAACATGGGGAAACACAAAACTTTTAGTAGTAGACCATGTTAATGGGCATGTTATCCACTCACACTTAGCTGTCTCATTGAAAGTACCCTAGTCGCATGTCAACATGTGAAAGAGGAACCTCTACATTGTCACCTTAGTCAAGTTCAACACAAGAGACTTTGCACTATTGTTAGCTTTAGAGCAACTTTTCATGATTGATCTCATGTGCATTATGTGTAAATGTTGACTAGTATTGAAATTTGACATTGGATATTAGTCTCCATTACTTTTATATATAACTTTTGATTATATTTGTTTTCAAATGGATCTTTTAGACCTATCAAACGTGGGTTTTTTCATGAAGGACACAATTCATAATTAAATTAATTGTAAATAATCCATCATCATCATCAAATAAAGCACAATATTAGTCTTTTTAATCATAAAATGAGAGAGAGAGAGAGAGAGAGAGAGAGAGAGAGAGAGAGAGAGAGAATCTTCACTCTTATCTTGAAGAATTTGTGGATCATAGTTTACAATTTTTGAACACAAATATTACCCTTTTCACATGGTCTATCTCATGTTACTATCAATTAATCATATTTGATTTTTAAAACATGCTTGAGCACATCAATCATATGCATCAATTAATATATGAAAACTAATTTATGCTTTGCATGGTCATGATGATATTTCTTTCAAATAATCCATAAAAATCAGGTAGAGTGCAATGTGAGTCTTTTTTATCAGAGGCCTATGTGAGAGACACTGTGTGTGCATGTGTATATGCTTGAATATAAATATTACATTTTCCCTACTCCAATGGAAGGATGTGCTTTTGGCACTACATGTGAAGATTAAGATCTCTAACTCACAGGTAGCTAGCTCCTAAGATGGTTGAAGCCTGGAGATTCAATTTCAAAGAAACGAAGTGGATTGAATCCAAGGATGAGAAGGGAGATGACTCTTTGGGGTAGGTGGTTTGAACATTTGGTGAGGCTTATGAGGATGGCTTTGTGCCTATTTACAATAAGCTTAACATCTCTAGAAGCCTATTTAACAAAGGCATAAGAATGGGTCTAACATCTAGGACAATAGGGAGCTTGAGCTCATCTCTAAGGATGAAGATGTTTGGAGATGGCAGCCTATAGATCAAGAATGTGACTAGATGACATAAATCTTTGGAAAAAAGAAGACAACTTGGCCGATTGCCCCCTTTCTTAAAAGAGTGCCACCTTTGTAAGTCTATGGCCATAGAGAAGGGTAAGCCTCTGTGGGAAGTGACAAAGAGGAAGGACTTTTCTTGCTATGAGGGGGATACATCTTGAAGTTGTATGACTATTGGAAAAAGATACTTTCCTCGTGTCAAGTTGAAAAATTGGAAGAAAAGAGTCAAAAAAATCTAGAAGAGGACTACCTTGAGGAGACTAAACTTCTACCTATGGTAGGCTTTATGTAATAAATTCCTCACTAAGGAGTGGCTGGCTAAGTCTAGGGCTATCTCTCCATTGTGTCATATGTGTAATAGAGAGGAAGAGAATGTGTTTCATCTCATGCGGTCATGCCTAGAAGTTAGACCCTTTCAGAAGGAGCTAAGGCTGTGGATTGAGAAATCAAGTTTTCATGGAATCATCTCACCCCAGTTGATCTTATGTGGTGCTCATGGCAAACTCAATGAAGCATCACTTGCTTTTTGGGATGTCATATGTGTTGTAGGAATTCGATTCATATGGAGGCATAGGAACATTAAGCTTTTTGGGGTTGTGGTAAGTAGATACCATTCTTTGGATGTAGTTAAATATACATAAGAGCTTTTATCCATTTTTAAGGGACTAGGGATAAAAAACAGATTGTTCAAGTCTTTTTTGAAAGCTATGAAGTTGCATAGCAAGTTGGGCTATGACTCATTGTCACCCTCCAATGAGTGGTTTGATGTTAATAGTATTATTTTAATACAATCTAAACTACATTAAGGACACCATCACAATCGTAGGGCTCGTTTATCATACATGTGCTTAAATTGCACATGATACCTATAATAACATGTATCTTGGTCATTGATATCCAAATTGAACAAGATGCTTTTCTACAAGTAGAGTAGAACAAAGACTATTTTCTCATTGATTTTCATGCAATTTCCTATCTAATTAATGCTTTCTCTATTTAAATACAATTATAGTTCATTCTTTCTACCACTAGAAGGTTAATTTTGGATGATTTATATCTCAAAATCTAAAGTTAAAAATTTTGATCAAGCTTGTGTCCTAGAAGGAACTTCTTCTTCATTTACATATTCTAGTTTCGCTTTACTCATATCCACAAACTCTTCAATCACATCCAATAATAGCCATACTAAGGCATCCACGCATCTTTTGGGTGCCATAGTATCATGGAAATTAAAGAATAGATAAAAGAAGATAGGGGTGAGCAGTCACAATCATGTGTGCAAAGCTTGTCATGCCTTGGCTTGGACTCCATGGTCCTCTTATTCTCTCTCTCTCTCTCTCTCTCTCTCTCTCTCTCTCTCTCCCCAATGAACTTATTTTAATTATTTTTTATTCAATAATGTTCAAGGGGTAGCATGGAGGGGATATGTCCTTCATTTTTTTGGTCACTAGAAGGGTTGATGATTCTGATGAGGATTCATTTTTTAAGCACAATTTGTGTGTTGTATACAACCCATCCTTTATTTTTGCTCTGATACCATGTGTGTTGTACCCACCCCTAACAGAGCCAACAAAGAGGACATTTGATATTTGCTTAGATGCTAGGAATTTGAGCAGCATTGTCTAGATCTCTTAGGGTTTATGGACTTAGCTAGTTAGTGACTTTAGAGTCTATACAAGGATTGAATTGAGGGGCCTATGACCTACCAGTATCTATAACAAATCTAGCACTCAACCAAGAAGGTTCATTTCACAATCGATCAAGGTTGAGGGTGGACTAGCACTGCACTTGGCTTTAAAAGAATGATAGATGAGGGGGAGTAGATCATTGATCCCTTTGCCTTAGCATAATCTCATTCCTCTCTTCTAAAATAGTGATGGTTGGATTCTATGACTCAACATTAGATACTCAGCATTTGACCCTATTCCTATTCATTCAATTACGAAAGTACCCAACTAATCACATGCACCTATCCATAGGAAAACATCATTATGACACCATTCACTTGCTAGTATTTGTAGTTATTCAACTAAGATTTTACCATGTATGGAGATAGATAAAAATAGCTTCATTAACTATCTTGTTGCACGATATTCATTGAACAACCTTTAGGCACAACACAAAAACAATTGAAAATAGTATTTTCAAAATAGCATAAATAGTTATTATGTGATTATTTTAGCTAGTTTCAAGTCCAAGATTAATATCAAACTATTGAATATTATGACTGTCTCTCAATCCCTTTACCCTTATCCCTTTCTACAGTGAATGTCACCATTCACCATGCATAGTAAGGATTTCTTCTTTCATCTTAGGCAAGTAGGGTTTAACATTAAGATGACCAAAGCCACTATCTAGCTCCATGCTATCATAGAAGGGAACCTTCCTTGTAACCTCTAGCCTCGTAGTCTAGGTGGTAATCTTATAAGAAATAATTATTTGGGTGAATATATCTAATCCTCACAAGATTTTTTTTTTTTGGGGGGGAGGGGAGGGGGAGGTACAATACCAGTCTCACAAGACTCAATGATATAGATGACCCTAGCAAGACTTGGGGGAAGTCAAATACTAGTCTCACTTCTTTTTCATTTATATTGCAAGTCCTCTTTAATCACATCACATTGACCACTCTTTAATCACATCCATGAACAACCATACTGAGGCATAGATAATTCTACCAATTGATAATTTACTTTTAAGAAAACTAGGGTATCTACAAATATATTTAAGTCAATGCCTTAGAGAAAACATGGACTAAAAAAGGGTGCTTTAGCTTGAGAGTTAATGACTCTCGTAATGATAAGAGATTTGAGGTGGACCAATGGGAAAGAAAGTGGCTATGCATATTTTATCCACTCTCTTTTTCCCACAGGGCCCACTACAAGTAAACTTGCTCCTCCCTTCACTCCCCCCTCCCCCTCCCCCCAACACTTTACCTTTGATAACCTTGTCCCCCATGCTAGGTGCCCCATAGGGCATCCAAAAGTGGGTGGAAAAAAGTGAAAATTTTTCATCCTCTCCTAAAGGGCCCTTTTTCTCCAAAAAACTCATTTCATGTTGCAAATAATCAACTAAAAGCCTTTTTTGTGTGTTTCTATGAGAACAACTTCTACTTTCGGTATTCTTTTCCTCTAATTCAAAATCCATCTATTAAATGTTTCCAATATCTCCTTCTCTCCATAGCCATAGTTGTAGCCACAAATGCACCATTGTTAGTTAGCGCTCCATAGCCATCATTTATCCCTTTCTTGTAGTTAGCTCCCTACCTTTTTCCTCCCAAGAACTACAAGTTTCCTCTTGCCAAACATTTTGATGGCATCTGCAAGTTATCAATAGTATCCTCGAGATTCCATCAAGGCTATCTATGTTTAGAATAGAAACAATAAGCATAAAAAATGGATAGGAGCAATGTTCAAGTTCAAGAAAGACTCAAGGGTGTACATATAACCAAGAGTAACATGCCCTCATTGAGTAAGTCATCCTGATTTATTGAAGAATCATTGAAAAGTAGATTGCTTGAGTTTAAGGAGGTTCAAGATAGAGGTTTAGTTACAATATTGTAAACATGTTTACAATGCAAAGCATTTGAAGGTTGTGCCCCCTCCCCTGATATGTGTCATGTATTCCTATCTAATTGTAAGTCTCCATGGTAATAAGCCCTTTTTTTGATTTAATTACTTTGTAGACATAAATTTCATATACTTATATTTATACTCTCTCCTTACATATATTTTTCCATCAAATTTAATAGAGGAGCAATCCTTGAGGAGCCTAATCAATTTTTTTAAAAAGTTTTCCATGTTGATGTATGCAAACACTTGATGGATTGAAAGTCTTTGCAAATTCTTCTAAATTCTTAAATGTACTTAGACATTTGATCTCACCAATTTCTCTCTTGGACTACTGCATTTGTCCTCGTATTGAATGAGCAAGATAATCCCAATCAAGGAGATGAGTCATGTTGGTGGCTTATTGAAAGATGGCCCAAACTCCAAGCTTGAGCTACTAAACATAGCATAAGAAGCAGAGACCACAATTAAGAGATTTGTCATAGTGGTTGCTACCAAGGTGACTTCATTTGCAAAGCCCACTATTAGTGGTGGTGATGGGGAGGGAGCCTCTAAAATATCCTCCCTTTTAAAAGTACCCCGATTTTTCTCTCTTCAAACCTCATGAGGAAGTGAATGAGCAAGGATGTAGATACAAAAGTTTCCAGTTTGGCCGAGATCTTCATCGACCTCACATAGTTCATCTTCTTCCACAATGTGGAGAAGATGTTTGGTATGCATGAAGATGAGACATTCTCTATGTTGGCAATAGCATCTAACTTCCTGTTGGACATTGTGCCAATGTTGGTAGCTCCTGTCTCATCTTGCAAGCTTGAAGAGATCAAGGGTGCAATTGATACTTTAGTAGTGGCAATTGACACCTCTAAGAAATCCATTATCAAGGTTGAATAATTCAAGGCCACATGTGCTAGGGTGGATACCATGGAATGCCTCACCCCTACACATGAGATACCAAATCCCCTCCCCCCCAAACAATCGATGAAACAAAATCTAGCCTAGACCTAACCAAAGAGTCCAAGGTCAATGATAATGAAGCCTAGGAGATAAACTTAATTGTCGAGACCAAAAACAGGTCTAACACTAGCTCTAGGCCTTTAGCTGGGGCCTCCTGTGCTCATCAAACTACCCTTAGCATTGCGACTAGGAGTCTCTAGAGGTTATACACTACTTTAAATAAATCATACGTTTGTGACGATTGTAGTTTAATGTTTTCTCTTTCAAAATCCAACAAAGAGAGTATCCAAATATACAAATGATCAACATCTCAATTCACATACACAAAGAGCTCCCCCCCAAACAAAATGCTATGGCTTCTATGGCTCTCCTATATCCCAAGGATTGGCCGTAGGAATATATTCCTCACTTGATCGATTTTTAACAAAATATTGTACTAAGTTATAGCAAAGGGAAATCTTCTACTCTCAATGTTGATCATCGCCTCTTAGATATACAATTGCAATGCATCCAAGAATTGATCTTTCGATACCATATTTAGATTGCATATGTAAAGTATATGGCACTCTGTGCTCAAATAACTTAACTAAAAACCAGCCAACATGAAATGCACAAATAATCTTTTCATAATTTCTTTATACTAGCATTGTGCTGTATTACTAAGGAATAGCACTAGACTAACTTGTGCTACTAAACCTCTTAAACTTTATATGAACCATGTTTTATATGTGCAACTCCATCAAATATCTTTTGATTCCAACCCCAGATTCCCTACCATTTACATTTAGATTGGTTGCACAAATGTAGCAAGATTTCATGATAATTTTTCATAGAAACAAGCCCTAAAACACATAGTTTAATATATAAATAAAGGCAAACATAGGCAAACCCTTATGCTTCACCTTCATTATATATTCACAAATATTCTTATTTTGTTATTTTTTATTTATTTTAATATAATTTATTAATTTTTTTGAGTTTTCTAATTTGTAAGACTTATATGAAGTGTGGTCCATCATCATATTCATTTTCATGCTATGCGAACATTATTTGATTCTCAAAACCCAAGAACAACTTTATTTTTTAAAATTAAATTCCATATTTTAGATTTTGCAATTTCATTGTTTTTAATACATGTAAATGAAAATGAATGAATTTTTGAAAGTACAGATATTACTAAATATATTTCAATTATTTTTAATTATTTTTTTACCATATGTACTAATGATTTATCAAGAAAACTAAATAACGTTCGCTTACTTAAAAATTCGCATACGTACATCCTGTATTTTGAGAAAATGGAGCCACTAACGCTATTCTCCAACCATTGATGCATCCAAATTATTTGATCTATATGGCATTACACTTCCAAACCATTATCTATTATTGATTCATCAAATTAGCCCTCCCTTTCTATCTCATAAACAACCATATGAATAAAGAATAAAGAGATGAGAGAAAAAGATATTTTCACACTTGCTTGAAGTGATTTTGAGCTAGGTAGAGGGGCAAACTGCCTTGAAATCACGATCCGACTACATGAGTGACTTTCTGGCATCAAAATCTACCACCCTAGCCTTTGTCACATATTTTTGACTTCTGGATTCAGTAGTTGCTTCATAAAATCAAACCTTGCGGCCATTAAATGGGGGGTCAAATAGACTTTGATTGATGAATGGACACTTATGTTGGATTCTTAAGGTCAAAATGCATCTAAGAAAACTCTAGCTCTTTGAAAATGTAACCATTTCATTTTGCATCAAAAATGTCTCTTTTATGAGTCTTTGGCTTTTTTTACACTTAAGGTTTGACTTTAAAATCCGCTCTCATTGGTGACCACGGACTCATCTACACAAATAAAAACATTAAGAGGAGCTAGCATTATGGGCATATTCTGTATTATACTTCCTCTTCCATTTGAATTGGACATAATGGTACCTCAAGGAGATCAGTCACATAAATATATGTACATATCACATGGGTTCAACATAAGGGATTTTTAAATTATCATTTTTACATATAAAAGGGTCCCATATAAAGGGATAGTTACAAATTGAATAGAAAAGGGTTATGTTTTATTATGAGAAAATTTATAGATAAGGATATTTATAAATAGACCTTGAATACATGTAATATAGAGAGTATACATATACTGGAGATGTACTAGTCGCACCTTGACTTCCATTGGTCAGTGCCAAATTATTTTCAGGATTTAGAGTCAAATTAAGTGAGATTCTACCTCCTCTACTCATGTTATACTAGTGTTTATATCGACAAGAGCAACACTACTCAATTACACTTGGATATTGAAATCTAATCCATGTAAAAAGTATTGTAGTTGGATAGTAGGTGAAATAGGAACTTTGCAAAACACCTCATTCAATTTCTTGGCATAAGATTGAGCATTCTCATGGGGCTCTTGATATGTCACTGTCAAAATACGTAGCTAATACTAACCACCTCTCTTAAGGGCAAACTCTCCTTGAAAGACTGCAAAGAACATATTGATCATAGTTATGGTTGTGGCTTTCAAACATGATACCACATTGCAACTCTTCCTTTTAGAGTCATGTTGAAAAACATGATGAGATGTCCTTTGTCCTCAATTCAGCAATTGAACATTAGTTTTTGGAACTCACTGATGTGGAGCTCTGCATCTTCCTCCATTAACCCATTAAAAATGGATAGAGAAAAACCTAAGATTGAAAAATCCGACATTCCTATAGGTATTGCAATGGGTTGTGCCATCATGATAATTGAGTTTACTTTAGGGGTCTGTATCAATGGGTTTATACTCCCACTCAAAGTAGACTAACTTTTAAGGAAAAAGAGAATGCTAGAGCTTCCTCTCTCCCTGATGAACTAACAAGACCTCTCTTTCTTAGTAATATTGGACTACTACACTTAGGAGAATATTTCCTAATGATCTCAGCTCGCTACTTAGCCCTTTCAGCTCTTTCTTATCATTGAATCTTGACTTGATAGTGTCTATCAAGAAATAACATATATATTTCAATGCTCTTTGGTATAGACTGAGGACTGATTGGTCCCTATTACCAAGATTCGAAAAGTGCCACTTATCAGTGGCTCCCAATAAATGCACCACCTATCAAAGGACCTAAAATGGATGCGACATTGGCTCTATTGATGCATCCAAATTACTAAAAGTATGTGCCATTACACTTCTGAACTATCATCCATCATCAATTTGTCAAATCAGCCCTCCCTTTCTCTCTCATAAACAACCATATGAACAAGGAATAAAGAGGAGAGAGAAAGACTAAATTTGGATCTTGCTGATTACTACATCATTCTCTATGAGTATTCGAGTGATGGAGAGCAAAAAAATGGTGGATCTCATGCCCAAGAGGAGGAGGAGAATCTTGACAATCACAAAACATTGATTTTTTAATGGGAGGAAGGGGCACAAAAAAATGCACCCCTATGTCCTGTGAAATTTTTGCTTTGTGGCCTCTCTAAAGCATGATTAAGGCCTAACCTACAAATTAACTAGTTCAATTTTGGCATTTTCACACTTGTTCATACTGTTTCCAACTCAGTTGGAGGGACAAATGGCCTTGGAATCATAATTTGACTGGACAATGGATTTTCTAGCATTGAAATCTATCATCTTAGCACCTCTCACATGCTTTCCAACTTTCGAATCCAATAGCTGCTTTATAATACCAAACTTTACAGCCATTAAATAAGGGGTTAAACATATTATGATTGACGAGCATACACTTGCATTGGATTCTTGGTATTGAAATGCATTTAGAAAAACTTCAACTCCTTGATTCGTTTACCTATTTCATTTCACACTAAAAAACGTCTCTTTTATGGGTCTCATGCTTCCTTTGCACTTGAAGTTTGGCTTTAAAATTTTCTCTCATTAATTATTCACGTGTGTATTTATTTAGTTTAGTAAAATTTTACTAATGGTTTTTCTAATCGTGTTGCATATTGCAGGCCATGCATAAAGGGGAGACAAGGAAATTTTGAAAGAGATGTTGCCCTAGCTCA
The DNA here is from genome assembly GCF_053477565.2 of Lygodium microphyllum. Classification (NCBI taxonomy): domain Eukaryota; kingdom Viridiplantae; phylum Streptophyta; class Polypodiopsida; order Schizaeales; family Lygodiaceae; genus Lygodium; species Lygodium microphyllum. The sequence continues at coordinate 12,394,790 of NC_141142.1, forward strand.
ATACATAGGGTGTATCTCCCATCATTACATTATTGTGGTATATAGTGACTTTACCCTCAATGCCCATGTCTAGTTCACAATCCTCAAAGTACTCTCAAACACACTCTATGTCTCTAGCATCACCTCAAATGAGAATAATATCATCCTTATGGAGAAGAAGCTAGTCATACACATTTTTGGTATGTGCATAAATAAGTAGCTGAAGCTATTAAGAAGTTGGCTTTTATTGGGGCTAAAGGCACCTATGCCTATGCCACCCATGTATTATTACATTGAAAGTACATATACACATATATACTACAGTTTACAGCTACCTTGTACACCTATACATTGTAGGTGGTGGTGGGTACCCATCACCATGACTTCATTCTTTATTCTTTCAATGAGATTTGAATAAGAAAATTCCAGTCACACATTGTGAGTGTTGGAGTTTCCATATCTTCAGTCTCTCTCTTACTCCATCTGCCATAGCTCACTCCTCCATTGCTTCCACTTACTCGTACTCTCACTTGAGCTTCTCCCTTCATTTGATATTAGAGCATTGGTTCATGGGGCTTCTTTTCAATGTTCTTCAACTCAAATTTAAGACTTATAGCTCAAGGTTTAATTACTGCCCCTCAAGAAAATATGCTTCAGTCCTATGCTTCATAGGCCTCTTTTTTGCTTGTGTTGCCTCTTTTCTAGCATCAAGCAGACTTGCTTGAGCAAGTTCTCTAGTGTAGCTAGCAATAGGAGCAAAAAATATAGACATTCCATTACTTTCATTGATAATTACTCACATAAGGTCTAGGCATATCCCATAAAGTAAAAATTAAAAGTCTTGTGGCCAGTTTCAGCATTGGATTGCTTTTGTTGAGAACTAGTGTAGGTAGGTTGAAATCCATACAATTTAACAATGGGGGTAAGTATATATCTAAAGCCTTTGAATAGTTTTTTAATGAGAGGAGTATCAAGTATTAGTTGATCACTTTGTACTTCCTACCTTAGAATGGTATGGATGAGTGCATTCCAAAGTAGCTTAGGCCAACAAGCCCATCACAACACTTTTGGGCTAAAGCAATTACTGATATGGTATATTTGATCAATCTATTTCCATGTACTACTCTTGATTATTAGGTTGTAGAGGAGATATTTTTTAGACAATCTCTATCATATGCTCATATGTGTGTCTTTGGTTGTGAGGCTTTTTGTCATATTCCCAAGGACAATCGTGATAAGATAAATTTTGAATCTATAGAATGCATTTTTCTTAGTTATGGGGATGTAGGTGTGATGGGCTATATTACCTATGGAATTCACAAGCTTGGAAGATTATCAATAGCCATGATGTTGTTTTCCATAAGAAGACAATGCATAAGCAACATGGGTCGGTCATTGAGGTATATAGGGTGATAATTTAGGAGAAGCCTCTTGTTATTGTATAGCCAACTAAACAACCTACACTAGCTAATGCACCACAACGGACCATGACCCTAATGTTAGATAGGACCTACAAGCCCCAAAACCTATTTTGTGGCAATCTATTAGATATAAATTTCAAGCTGATTAATTTGTGTCCTCTATGGATTATGTGATTGTGGCAGGTGCTAGTGAGTCGCTTATCTATGATGAGACCATGTGCCAAGGTGATAGTTATTCTTGAGAGAGAGAGAGAGAGAGAGAGAGAGAGAGAGAGAGAGAGAGAGCCATGCAATCAGAGTATGACTCACTGTAGAAAGATCATATGTGCAATTTGGTTTCTTTACCTAGTGAAAAGTGTGCTTTGCCATACAAGTGAATGTACAAGTTGAAGAGTACCCCTAGATGCCTCAAGCTAGCCTGTAAGACTGGATTGGTTGCTAAGGGTTTTAAGCTGGATCATGGTGTCTATTTTGATGAAGCATTCTCTCTTGTCATCAAGATGACTGCCCTGCACTTGGTTTTGGCTTTGATTATGTAGTTGGATTTAAAAAATAACTTGCATGATAAGATTTATATACAACAACCTAAGGGCTTTGAGACAAAAGGCACAAAACACCTAGTGTACTAGTTGAGAAAGTGCTTTTATGGCCTTAAGTAGATACCTAGGGATAGGTTCCATAATTTTGATTCTTTTATGCATTTACATGGATATACCTATAGTAATATGGATTCATATTTATACATGAAGAAGGCTTATAATGGTAATCTTATGATTTTGGTACTCTATGTGAATGATATATTGAGTGCTAGGAGCACTCATGATGAGTTAGATACACTAAACAATCAGCTCAAGAAGAGCTTTGAGATGAAAGACATAGAACTTTCACATATTCTTGGGATGTACATCCTATGGGATTGCTCTAAGATACTCTTTTACTTATCGCAGAAGAAGTACATTGAATATTGGCTATCCTTTACCTTCTCATGTGAAGGTTAGTTAGATTGATTATTTGCAATCTAATGAATAGATGGCCAAGATCCATTATGCATCCATAGTAGGTAATTTAATTGATATATGCCATGATAGCTACTCATCTTAACATAGTATTTGTAGTAGGAGCTGCGGCATCTATATGGTTACACCTATTATGCAGAATTAGGATGTTGTGAAGGGTATTGTGAGGTATATTAAGGACATTGTAGATATGTACATATGTTATGGTGTGGGGTACACTAACTTTGATTATGCAAGACATATAGACAATAGAAATTCCGCCTCACCCCTTTGCTAGAGGTGCTATTTCTAAACGTTCAAGATGCAAAAATGCATGGCTCTATTTACTAGAGAGGTAGAGTATGTTGTAACCATAGAGGCTTACAAAGAGGTGATTTGGTTAGGCTATCTGATTGTATGTCTTGGTATTATTGATGTGGTCCTTATATTGCATTTGGTTTCTATGAGTGCTATTCACTTGGCCAAGAATTTGGTCTTCCATATAAAGACAAATCACATAGAGATATGTTATCACTTTATCAAAGTGCTTATTGAGGATAAGTCCATCAAGCTTGTTAAGATCTCAACAAACTAAAATCCTATAAATCTACTCAGTAAAAGTCTCTCAATAGAGAATTTTTCCTCCCTTAAGAAGCTAATGAGATGACATCTTTCCTTATCCTATTATACTCTATATACACTTGTACTTTGTCACTTTTTTATTGTTCTCTCTTCACTAGGTACATATTCACCTTTAAATAGGAGGTGATTGGGAGTAAAGACACTTGTGCCTATGATGCCCATGTATTGCTATATTGGCAGTGCTCGCACGTCTATACATTGCAGATGGCAAGCGCCCCTACATACCTATATACTATAGGTGGTGGACACCCATTAATGTCACTTCATTCTTTATTTTTTTAATGATATTTGAATGAGGAAAGGTCAGTTACACATTATGATTGTTGGAGTTCCCACATCTTAAGTCTCTCTCTCTTGCTCTCTTGTTCCATCCACTATAGCTCACTTATCCATTGCTTCCACTTCTTATGCTCTCACTTAGGATTCTCCCTTCACCTCTTTAGAGCAATAGATGTACTTGAAAGAGATTGCATGGTCTTACTATAGCTCTACATTAGTGCTCAGCTTAGAATCCATTTGACATAAGAATAGATAATATATTAATATATTTTTCTTTTCACATGACTTGTGTTAAAAGTATAGTGACTTGATCTTGTTCTATTTGATTCATATAGGTGACTAGAATTACGTGATGTTATTTAATAACTCATGGTTTTGGATGTAACTTGTAGTCAAATTTAGCCCAAGATATGTAGTTTGTCTTTGAAGTCAATGTTTGTCACTTAAATCACTTGGTAGGGCTTGTGTGCTTTCTGGTTGATCCACACATCGTCGCACATTTTTTTTCCCTTCTAGATCCTTACCTCCTTTGCATCCCACTAGCAACCCTCTGTGACCATTACAAGTGTTACAATAGCTATGATTGATATATTGAAAATAAAATTCACTCATACACAACATTGTGGTGATTATTGTGGGCATTATGTGACCGAGTTTTAAGAACATATGATTAGCATAGTGATTATCATAGTTAGGTAGGACAAGCTTCAAGAACATGCAATTGGCATAAGTGAAAATACATAAATTACTAAACCATTTCCAAAACACATGCTAAAGTATATGGACAAACAAAAGTACTCCATTTCATTGATATGCAAATGGATGGATCCACAAAAGAATTACAAAGCTAGCTTGATTTCAAAAATTTACAATTACAAGGACTTTAGTCACATTTTTCCCTAATCCTCCTAGCTAATTGTGAAGCTTTATAAATGAGAGTCACATGCTTTGAGTGGATTGCATAGAGATATGCATCCTTAAAAAAGCTTAATAAGCAAGCTTCTACTACTAGTTGTAGGTCTATAGCATTGCAATTTGCATTTGTTTGTTGTCTCCATAGCTCCATGGACATTCTTTTACTATTTGAGAAAATGGTGCTTTGTAGATCAATATATCAATGCTCTTCTGGTACTTCTTGATCTCTCTCAGGGTGTTTGAATAGTAGCTTCTCCTCCTCCATTTGGGAGAGGTCATCTTTGGCTCCCTTGGTGAGGTTATGGCTCTTATGAACTCCAATTCTATTTTGAAGAAATGGTGAAGGAGAACCTTCGTTAGTCTTTGTACAAGACTTTGTATCCTCTGCAAGGATTGCCCTTTCTAAATGGTTTTTTGATGATAGACCCCAAGAGCAATAGCTATACCGTGTTACCTCCCCAACCCAGGTAGTGGGCCTTCACTAGTTGGGAAACAGAGTTTCTCCCTAATACCCCCCTAACAGAGGTACAAAAACAATTTCTTATCGACCTCATAGATGGCAATTTAGTGCACAGATTGGTCACCGTATGCACGCATAGTGAGCGTCAGAAGGTCCCTCTCTCTCCACCTCTTTCTCTTCTTTCTCTTCCTCCTTCTCTTACCCTTCTCTTCACCACCTCCTTCTCTCCCTCTTCCCTTCTCTTCTTTCTCTCCTTTATTTTTTCTCTCTCTCTCCCTTCTCTTCTTATCCCTTACTCCTATTTTTTCACCTCCTCCTTCTCTGCTCTCTATCTTCTCCTCCCTTCCCTTCTCTCTCCCAATCCTCCTCTTCTCTCTCTCTCTCACCTTCTTTATCTTCTCCCACCCTATTCCTTCTTTCACCTCACGGTAAAAGCATCCTGGGGAAAAATGATCTTTCACGTCCCAAAATGGGGGGGAAATTTGACCAAGGTCAAAGGCCCTACGTGGCCTACGTTAAGTTGACGAGGGGGGAAGAAAATGTCACACGGGGGGGGGGAACGGGGCGGCGAAGCGGCCCGCAGAACTGCCGCTGCAGTCTGACTTAGGGGGGGAGAAGGACACGTGGACTGGGTGGCGGAGCGTCCCGGCAAGCTGCTACTGATGCAGATAGTCCACCGAGGGGGGAAACTCGTACGAAGGCTACAGGGAGGTGGCGACACTGGAGACCTGACGAGGGAAAAAATGGTGTGTGGTCGAGGCCTTAGGATGTTGATGGCTACCTACAGCGAGCGGAAGGCACAAGCGATGGAGGTGGGAACTATCACCATATTATATAGTTGGGGGGGAGGGGGTTCCTCTCCCCATGCTCCCGACGTGTGGCACAGGTATACAGGCCTGCAGTCGTGCCCTCTCGCATGGCGGCCACCTCGAGATGATGACGAGAGCGAGGATGATATTGGCACTAACGATGATGATGATGATGTGGACGTCGATGTGGAGGAAACAGCGGCTTACGTGGTGACAGCGGGACTTCAGTCATGGAGGTGGCGGGAGATGGCGGGTTCACCCGTCATAGGTAAGCTTTATATACTATATCATAATATATTACGAACGTTAACCTTTACTAACATATACTATATTTGCTAACGTTTCTAACTTACTAACTTTACTTAATCAACTAACTCCTTCTAACTCACCCTACTAACACACCTACTAATTTTTGACTACCACCACTAAATCTGATCCTCGAAGGTTTGCCAAAGTCAAAGAGTGTTTCCTTGAAATGTGTGAGGGCAGAATGAGAGCGAGACATTACAATAACCCTTGTATTAACCAGCAATGCCCTATAAACCAATGTAGGAGTTTAAAATAAACCAAATTCTTTTATGATCATGCCACCTGTAATTCTTCTCAATGATGTATCAATGTGAGGGATAAAACATCATTCTTGGCTCCCTACATGGGCTTTGAGACTCTTGGGGTATGCAAATTTCCTCCTCAAGCCAAAGTTATGTACCCCTTTGAGATGCTATATACGAGGGAGGGTCACCCTACCTTTCTCTCGTATCTCACTCAACATCCACTTTTCCTTGTGAAAGTTTGAACATTGCAAGAGCATTCTAGGCTAATCAACCAACATGATATTCATGGATTAGAATCAAAGCTTTTGGCTTTCCATAAAATGTAATGAAAATTAAAATGAAAGGTAAAATGGGATGGGAAATAGGGATTCACTAGGGGTAGGCAGTGACTCACTACTACCACTTGCCCTTTTACAACTAATTTTCTTATTTCTCAAAAAATGATGAAACACAACCCATCGATCAAGATTAAGACTTAGAGCGAAGAATTCAATTGTACTGAATCTCTATGATCAAATCTCAATCTTATTGCAAAGATTCAAGGCAAATGAGCTTGTTGATTTAGAATAAGAGAGCATCTAAGAAATAAGATGGCTTCAAATTCATGGTAGAACTTAATTCTTAAGCTCCCCAACAAATGGATGTAGTCTTAGCAATGGGATTGAAGAAGAGAGCCTAAGAATCAAGAGAGTACCTTGTGATGAGGTTGATGCAGAATGCCTTTAAGAATACATGTAATTAGAAACATAAATTGATGTGCACTCCTCATTAAGAAGCTCCAATGGCTCTACCATGATCAATGAATGGACATTGCCTCATCAAGCATGAAAGCCCCATATTATTGCTCCCATAATGCCTTCCATAGCTCAATAGGATCCACTATCAATCAATGTTAAGCCACAACCACTTGAAGGTTGGAGAAGATCAATAATAGGAAGCATTCAACTCTCTTAAGTGCCAATAAATAGAATATTGAGAAATTTCTATAAAAATCCCTAAATTCTTTCCCATTAAAGCTTAATGAATTGCAATATGCTTTATTACTTCAAAACTTGTAAGAAATTTGAGAAGACCTTACTGTAGTTGAGTTCCATGAGTTAAGAGAAGCAAAAGCCCTCTAAATCAGAAAAAGTTTGATGAAGATTTGATTACTATCCAAAGCATGTATCTATAGGGTTTCAAGCGAGTAGAATCCTTGTAAAAGAGAGCTTTGGAGCCCCAAGAGGAACACCAAGGAAAAGGGGATTCTACTGCAAGAAAATCTATCTTCTAACATCAACAAGATTTTATTTCATTCTTCTGATGACCAAAACAAAGAAAATAGCAATTCTTCACGTATCATCATATTAGATATCTCCCACGGATTTGATAGAATCAACCATAATCTTCAACATCTTTATAGAATCCATCAATAGAACAATGAACATAAAGGAATACACCATTTTTGCATGGAAATCAATCACATAGTTTTCATCTTCAATGTTTTCATAGTTTTCTCTCTCAATCTCTCATATACAGTTACACTGTTTTGATAGAATTTGGCTATCTCTGGCTCTCTCTCTCTCTCTCTCTCTCTCTCTCTCTCTCTCTCTCTCTCTCTCTCTCTCTCTCTCTCTCTCTCAATAGTACATCATCTCCTCACTACAATGCTCTAATAATGAATCTCAATAATTCTTCTTAGGTCGTGGATGCACCTCCCAAGAGGAATGTCTGATGTAAAGAGACACCAAAGCCACTACAGTGTCTCTTCATAGCTTACTACTATCACTGTCACTCCAGTCTTCTCTTTAGTCTTCAGCAGCTGCTTCTTCCATTTGTTTTATCTCTTTTGAACTTAGATTCATCTTTTCGCTCTCAAAATATTTCAACCTTTATCATCAATCATCAATCCATGCTTCATACAGAAGAAAATCAGAACAAAATAGAAGGTATCAGAACCAATCAGAACCTCAACAGAACCTATCAGAACATCACAGAGGATATCTCCACTAAGAATCATCATAAACTTCCATTAACAACCATACATCACTCTAAATCCAAAGCACTCTCAAACACTTCCATTAACAACCAATATCATCCAAAGCACTCTCAAACACTTCCATTAACAACCAATATCATCCAAAGCACTCTCAAACACTTCCATTAACATAATCAATATCATAATCAAACACTTCCATTAACATAATCAATATCATCCAAAGCACTCTCAAACACTTCCATTAACAACCATACATCACTCTAAATCCATCAAAAATCAATCATTCAGACCTCAAAAACAACAAAAATCAGTCAAAAATTCAGTCTTTTTCCACTCTCAACAAGGTTCCATTGATGAAAGAGAGACACAAATGATGATTGAAGCTTCAAATCATAGAGTATAACCCCACACCAAGGAGCATGTTGATTTGATGAGGAGAAAGGAGCTGCCATGAGAGCACAATCTATCCTAAATCTTCCTAGGTGCTAGCTACCATAGATGTTATAAAAGCTCAACATAATGGTATCCTACTTGAGGCTTATGATGTTTGGAAGCTTCCTAGACTATCTATTCTTGAAGAAGAGTGAAGATAATGGAGTAAAATGAAGATGTCAAGCTAAAGGTTTCATGGAAGCTTGAAAAATGAAGAAGTTTTTTTCCAAGAAATAACTGTGGTTTAAGATTCCACTAATTCCAATTAATTCTTTTTTTATAAAGGTATCTTCAAAATGGCATGAAGTTTGATGAAGACTTACTATTTTAACTAGTTTGCCTCCAAATTTGCCACCATCTCCTGCAAGAGTATTCAATAAGGCATGTTCTCTTCATACATAGGACCATTAGTCATTTTAGAGCTTCCTAGAAGATTTGTACTTGTAGTTGAGTGGCCATGGATTTTTTTACTAGAAAATAGTGTTGAAATGTAAATAGAATTGGACCAAAGATGTATGTTCTGATACTAATTTTCAAGAAGGGGACTGAAGACGAGAGAGAAGAGTGTAAAAGAGAGAGAAAGATGGATGAGGAGAGAGACTAGAATGAGAGAGAAAAGGAGAGAGAAGCCATGAAACTTGCAAGAAGTGGAGAGATGAAGAGACTATTTTGGTTATTGTTGAATGATGAAAAACATACAAGTCTCTTACATCTTATACCTAGTTACTATGACTTGGTATTTTATTTTTTCAAATATTAAATATTCCCATTTTTTTACAAAGATACTTCAAATGGGATATATTAAATTGTACATTACTAGATGCTCCCCTTTACATGGGATTGGTTCTTCATAGTAGCTTTGGGAGTCACCTGAGATGCACATTGCATATTGGTGTCCTCATCTCAAGTAGCAGAGGTAAGGGCTCACAAGTGTCCTAAGCAAGTTAAACCTAAAAAGCTTCACACCTTCAAGCAGATTCACAAGAGACTAGGCAAATTAGAGAGCAAAAGAACTTTATTCATGAACATAGAGTCTTGAACCAAGAAGAAAAGGAAGTTGAGTATCAAGAAAAGTAACATTGGCTAAAATTTTGCATGGAAGACCCCTCCCACCCCCCCAATATAGCATTTGAGAAAAAAACAAGGAAGCTTACATGCATGTCACCACTAGAGATTCAAGTGTCGAATGTCCAAACCATGATAGGCCTTCACAAAACCTTTTTTAAATTTTAATTTTGCAGTAAAAATTTTCAATGTTACTTCAAGAGCATAAAAAGAAATTCCAAGATTCCTCCAAGTTTTCCAAAAAGAACCAAAGGGGCAAACGAAAAAAGGATACAATTTTCGTGCCATCAAACTATGATTTCACCTATTTTTCCAAAGTTTATTGGTATTACAGATTTTTGGATTTAAAAAGAAATATCGAATATATATTAACTTTGGATATTTATTCTTACTACAAATATTTGTATTTTTCCAATAAAAATATTGAAAAAGAATCAGCTACGAGAAGCATTGCATGAAAATCTTACTTAATATACAATTTTGATTCTAAAATGGCTTATTATGAGTAAAGATGAATTTAATATTTTCCCTAATACATGTGTATATATTTAATAAAATCTATACTTATGGTTTCACCCATGTATACTCTACCTTGACAATTGAGAAGGATAAGTGTGCCCATTAACTCTATCCCCACAAGAAAATCATATCCTTGGGAATGCACCCTAGGTTAAAAGAAAGCTATTTATGGTGTTGATCCCCTTGCATATGTGTCTCATGGCAATAATAGAACTATTTAAGATTATCATCCCATTGGATAGGTGCCTCTTGGCAACAATCTACATCACCTTGTAGATCAACTAGTATATAAGGTGTTAGGGGCTTGATTTTTTACCATCAGATTATAATACAAGTCTCCTTTCATCTTCATCTCCTTCTTCAAGCTCTCATGGCTTCTTTCTCTTTCTTTCTGTCTTTCTCTCTCTTTTTCTAGTCTCTCTCTCTCCTCGTCACTCTCTTTCTCTCTTCCTATAGTCTTTCTCTCTCTTCTGCACCCTCTCTCCACTCCTCTCTCCTGCCTCCTTCATGACAAGTGGTATTAGAGCTCTAGTTCTAATCCATTTAGTTACCTTACATGCTCAGTTACCATCCTTTTTAGTTTAAAAATCCAAGAAGCTTCAGGTACACAGTGACAATCACAAAAATGGAGGAGCACTGAAGAGCCATAGGTCAAAAGGACCAAGTGGACAGCAATCAGGAGCATTAATGGAGTCCTTAGACCAAGATTGGAGGTTGGAACACCACATTTAGTAGGTCGTGGATCATTCTCTGGGCCAAATTTAAAGGTAATTTTTTAGAAACAGTGGTCATAAGAAGTAGGGAAGAGTTAGTCTTGGTTACCTTTCATATGTAGTCTTCTCTCTCCTCATTCTCAAGCTCCTGCCAAGCTCCCATGGAGGAGAAACACCATGGATCTTCTAAACCTCAACCCCAGTGATCTTCATCACTCTTCTAGAGCCTCACAGGGATCTCAGCCATCAATTCAAGCTGTCCAGGGACTGGTTCGACCCTCCCTTTCTCTCCAAGAAGCAGCTTGTAAATTTCGACGCAAATTTCAAGCAACATCCTGAGCAAAATCAGTAACATACCATGCCTCTCCTTCATATTGGCCTTCTTCCTCATCATCTGGCAGTTGATTCTTGCAAGATTGAAGCCACCTTTTCATCCTCTTGAACATCCCTTAGCCTTTGAAACCCTAACAAGTGCAGGCCATGGACAGCCATGGATTCTCTTTCAGCATTCACTGATTCTTGAGGACTTTTGCCTTCCTTGGTTCCAGGAGCTTGTGCCTACAGGAATCTTTGAAGAAGCAAGCATCAAGAGGCCCATACTTGAAGATGGAGGCAAGATTGCAAGCTGGACATTTGAGGTAGCCATAGCCATAGACCACAACCTTCAATTTCTTCAAGTTCTCTTCAAGATTGGGTCTCGCGGCTTCAAGATTGGACTCCTTGTCATCAATGGAGCTTGTTTACCCAATGGAAGAGGTTTGGAGCATGGGAAGGCGTTATGGGGTGAGATTTTGGGGTATTCTTCTTCTATGATCTTCAAGGCATGCTGAGAACCACTGAAGTTCAACCTTTCATTCCCCCATTGAAGAATCAATTCTTGGCTAAAGTTGTCATCATGGAGCTAATGGGAGCATTGGAGACCAATCATGGGGACATTGGCCATTGATTCTTAGCCCATCTTCACTAATCAAAGAGGTAATTGACTCTTGAGCTCTCTTCTAATTTCATCCTCTTGATGAGCCTAAACAAGCCTCTTGTTGGAAGAGATTCAAATAGTCAATCGTGCATTTTCTTCAAGATTTCAATGCTTACATGTTGCCAATTTAATTTCAAACCTCTCTTAGGCTTCCTTGCATTCAAAATGATCCATTATATGCTGAAAATTCTCACTATTATTTACTGATTGGCTCACCCTAACATCTTGACTTGTGATGATTGCTTGATCAAATATTAATATTTGAAATCCATTGTAAATGAGGTGAGTTAGTAGTGAGTCACTGCTTGGTAAGCCCTCTCCTTATTCCCAACTCAATTTCATGCACCTCAAGAAAAGAATTACTTCCAAGCCACCCTGCACAGCATGCTGATTGCTTAATTAATAAATGTCTGCCATGTATACTCCAAGTGAGGAAAAAGCCCGATGCCAGGTGAGGTGGCAAGACAAAAGAGGGGTGACTCCCCTTGCCATCAAAGATCCTGAAGGGGTGCACAACTCAGCCCGGGGGGAACTTTGCCCACCTCCCGGTGATCCGGAGCCCAAAGTTACTTACAGGTGTAGGTACCCACTTAAAGAACTAAGATATTGACTTGGCACTGATGTATGGATGTATTATTGGCTGCAAATGTATGGAAATTTTATTGAGGATGTATTTGCAGACATGAGAATACATATGCAGTCAATGGCAGTGAATGCAATGCTTACTATGGACACCCTTGCTGCCCAGCTCACTAAGTGGATGGTATTCCAAATGAAAGGGAAGGAACATGAGGATAGATCGGGTATGCATGTTGAACGAGTGATGGGCCCACCAGTGAATGCAGCAAATATGAACTCTCAAGGCATTTTGGGGAGAATGGGCATCCCTAACAGCACTTTTGAACAGGGAGAGCCTTCACATAGACAGGAGGAGCCTTCACATAGATAGGAGGAGCCCATGAACAATGCAAATAAGGGGCAATTTTCAATCATCACAAGGGCCCATGCCATCTATGCGAGCTTAGTCATCTTTTGGCAGAAATTTCTCTAACAATGGTTCATTTTTGGGTAGCCACATGGATCAGCCTCAGTTTGGATATGTGGGACAGCCACCTAATCACGAAAGAGAGCTGAGAGACAATATTATCTTCTCAAAATTCAATGGTCAATCGTCATTCCCAACTGAACTTGAAGAGTGGCTCTCCAAGCTTGAGGATTATTTTGACATCTTGCCCCGTAATGATAACCAAAAGATCCATTTCACAACAATCCACTTGGAAGGATTTGCACATACATGGTGGAGGTACATTAAAAGAAAAAATCAACAAGTGAACTCATGGGAAGCATTCAAGGCAGTCATGGTGCAAGTATTTGTCTCACCGGTGGAGAAAGAAAAGCTTGCCCACCGATGGTATAGCCTTGAACAGCGTGGTCTTGCTGTTAGAGAATACACAAATCAGTTCCTCAACCTTACCATGTATGTTGAGTCGATTAGTGATGATGCCAAGTTACACAAGTATGTGTATAGGCTAGATCCCCAACTCTCAACTGATGTTTCAGCCCAAAACCCATCAGATTTGTTCAAAGCTATTGAATTGACTGAGAGGTACTCTCACAAGTATCGCCGGGATGCTTCATTTCAGTATGGACATCAAAGAGGGGCATCTCGGCAAGTGTTTGGGTAGCAAAGAGGACACATGCAATCATATTCTAGACAGCAAAGAGGTGCTGTAAGGCCGGGACAGTTTGGGGCCAGTTATGGTGGTGGTAACATGCCATTCAACACTCCAAAAATCCCAACATACCCCACTTTTAATACCTCAATACCACAAGGCAATTTAAGGACAACAAACAGCCCAAGAATGGTTAATAGGCAAGGGGACAACAAAAATAAAAATGCTTCGGCCTTTGGTAGTCCAAGGTTCATTCCCATGGATTTGTATAAAGAAAGAAAGGAAAAAGAGCTTTGTTTCAAGTGTGGCGAGAAGTATACAGCTGATCATGCCTCAAAATGTGCTTTTAGAAATGTTGAGGCACGGGTTCACAGCATGTTGGTATTTGAAGACTCAGAGGAGGACCCTAAGGATACACATGCTTTTATGATGACTGCTGAAACAGATGATGCTGATGAAGAATTTGGTCAAGAAGAGTTATTTGATCCTGCTGACTCTTTTCCTTTTGACCCCGGTGGCCATTTATCACGAGGTATGGGTAGAAAGATCGAACCACATACTGGAATACATGCTGCCACTGCTTATACCATATCAATGGATGCTTGGACAGGATCCAAAAGCCCTAATACATTGCGTATTAAGGGCCAAATTTATGGGAAGGATGTGTTTATACTTGTGGACAGTGATAGCACTCATAGTTTCATTAATAGAGCAGTCATGGACAGGCTAAAGTGTTTTTCCACTGATTTACAGCAACCATTGAAGGTGCAAGTTGCCAATGAGGGTGAAGAAATTAGCACATAAGTATGCCCTGCTATTCATATTTAGCTTGCTGAAAATTTTGGACAGCAATTGGATTTAATTGCATTGGAAATGGGGCCTATAGATGTTGTCTTGGGTTGTGATTGGCCGAAAACTTTGGGCACTATAACCATAGAATTTTCCTTACTGTATATGGAGTTTGTCAGTGCCGGACAGCTTATTCACTTGCAGGGAATTCAAAATGATAGTGAATTTCAGCTCATTACAAACAAACAACTCAATAAAGAGTTCAAGAAACGGTCCCAAATCTTTGTAATGCAGTTAAATAAAGAAAATTCAAATCGGTCCGCTAAAACAGTAAAGAATTCAACAATGAAAACTCTTTTAAAAGAGTACAAGGACCTCTTCTGAGTACCTACAGTACTATCCCCTAATAGGGCGGTTGATCATCCCATAGATCTGGAGCCTCGATCAAAGCCTGTGTGTTAACAAGCCACCTTACAGATTGTCTAGGTGCGAAAGAGAATAAGTTGCCAAACAAGTCAAAGAATTACTGGACATGGAATTCATTGAGCCCAGTTCTTCACCATATGCTTCCCCTGTGTTATTGGTAAAAAAGAAGGATGGATCTTTCAGGATGTGCATAGACTACAGGGATCTTAATAACATCATCGTGAAGAACAAGTACCATATTCCACGCATAGATGATTTGTTGGATGAGCTCAAGGGGACTAAGTTTTACAAAGATAGATTTGAGGTCAGGCTATCACCAGATCTGCATGAAGGTAGAGGATGAGGTTAAAACAACATTTCGGACTAATCGGGGGCTTTATCATTTCTTGGTCATGCCTTTCGGATTAACTAATGTACCGGCCACCTTTCAGAGCTTATTGAACAAAATACTTCAGCCCTTTCTTTTCAAATTTGTGTTGGTCTTCTTTGATGACATCCTCATCTATAGTAGATCATTGAAGGATCACCTTTTGCACATGAGGCAGGTGTTTGATGTATTGAGGCAGCATAGGCTCTTTGCTAAGGAGACAAAATGTTCTTTCATGCAAACGGACGTGGAATACTTGGGGCACATTATTAGTGAAGATGGAATTAGGGCTGATCCTAAGAAAGTGCAATGTATAAAAGATTGGCTCACACCTCCAAATACCACTTCACTTAGAGGATTTCTTGGTCTCTCATCATTCTTTTGCAAATTCATTAAGCATTATGCCACTATTGCAGCTCCATTGACGGATAGACTTAAGAAAGAGGCCTTTTTCTAGGATGCCATAGCTAATAAGAGCTTTAATCAGCTCAAAGAATTGCTTACCTCAGTGTCCATCTTGGTTTGCCTAGATTTTTCGAAACAAATCACTATTCAGTGTGATGCCAGTAGCAAAGGCATAGGGGATGTATTATTATAGGAGCATGGGGTTATAGCATTTAAGAGCCACAAACTTGTTGAAAACGAGATGACCATGAATGTATATGACCAAGAAATGTTGGCCATCCTTCATGCCATTAAGAAATGGCACCACTGCTTGTATGGCAGCAGATTTAGGGTCAAGAGCGACCATAGGGTCCTCAAATACTTCCTCTCTCAGTCTAATCTTACCCCCAAACAACGCAGATGGGTAGCTACATTGCAGAACTATGACTTTGACATTACACATAACGAGGAAAGGACAATGTAGTTGTTGATTCATTATCTAGAATGTGGGCTTGTAAAGTTTCAGCCATCATCGAACTTCATAGTGATTGGATAGAAGAGCTTCAGGAGGCCTATTTGTTAGATGCTGATTTTAGCCATATTTTTCAGAAATTACAACAAGGGCATGTAGAAGAAAACTCTCCATATCAGCTTAAGAACGGCCTCTTATGGTTTCAGGGCAGGATTGCCATCCCATACTCTTCTCCATTCAAGCAAAAGATCATGCAAGAGATGCATTCTTCACCTACAGCTGGTTACTTGGGCATATTTAAAACTTATGACAAAATTGCTAAAAGCTTTCAGTGGAAGGGCCTATGGAAGGATGTAAAAGATTTTGCCTTGAGCTACGTGCCATGTCAACAAAACAAGAACAACACCTTAAAACCACCTGGTTTACTGCAGCCATTGCCTATGTCCGAAGGCAAATGGATACACATCACTATGGACTTCATAACCGGCCTACCGGTGACCAAGAAGGGGTGGAACAACATCTATGTAGTTGTGGACAGACTCACCAAGGCAGCCCATTTCATTCCTACAAAGACTCAATATAATGCTTCTCAAGTAGCTAGCTAATTCATGGAACATGTTTTCAAATTACATGGCTTACCACAGGTCATTGTGCATGACCGGAATTCTAAATTCATGAGCAACTTTTGGTAGGCAGTCTTCAGCTCTATGGGTACTCAGTTAGCCCCTTCCATTGCTTACCATCCACAGACTAATGGCCAGACAGAGAGGGTTAATAAGTGGCTGGAAACTTACTTGAGGCATTTATGTTATGATGTGCAGAATGCTTGGGACTCATGGTTGCATCTGGCTGAGTTTTCTTATAACAACTCTATACACCCTAGCATTGGAGTTTCACCATTCAAGGCATTGTACGGCTATAAGGTGCCCCTCTCCATGGTTATCTTCAATGATAAAATAAACCCACAAAGCAAGGAGGAATTGGATAAAATGCAAGCCTTACTTCAGCACCTTACTTCAGCAGTGCAAAGTCAACTTGAAGAAAGCTCAGGATCAAATGAAGCTTTATGTTGATGACAAAAGAAGGGGCGTTGAATTCCAAGAAGGGGATTTAGTGCTTTTGAAGGTACCCAAGTCTAGATATGCCACCCTTAAGGATGGGTCCAGCAATAAGTTGGATCATAGGTTCTATGGGCCATACCGGATTGTCAAAAGAGTGGGAGACTTGGCATATCAGTTAGTACTACCCCCATCCACGAAAATTTATAATGTCTTCCATGTGAGCCAATTGAAGCCCTTCATTGGATCATCAGTGGATTATGTTGAGTTACCACCGATAGATGAAGAAGGCATCATTCAATACATACCCCAGCAAATCATAGGACAAAGGGAAAATAAGCTTCGCTCTCGCTCCATCATAGAATACTTGATTAACTGGCAAGGTTTACCACTTGAGGAAGCTTCTTGGAAGCTAACTTCAATATTGGAAGAGTTTCCATACCTATTAGAAGCAAATTTGGTTGAAATCTAGCTAACTATGGCCCTATTTTCTCTCAGATTGATTGTAGACAGCTCTTTGTTTCAAATCAGATTTTACCCTACACTATGAACAACAATGGACACCATACATGGGCTGAAAGTACTCCTCGAGAGCTCCGTTTTGATATATGGCCCACCCCGATCGGAGTCTCCTACAGAAAGTTATGACATGTTTACTACAGCAGGGTCCTGTAGTAAACAGCTTGTTGTCCACTGTCTGCAACTCCCATTTACTTAAGATACTTGGGTCAAAATTCATTTTTATAATTCCCCAATAAGATCCATGTAACGTACATACCCCAATGACCCAACATACGCAATAATACTTCTTTATTCATTTGTATACCCCTGTAATAATGCAGCAGAGTAGTACTCTGATCTGCTCCTGCCCACTTATCATAAGTGCCCAAATTGTTTTTGAGGGCAAAAACCTTCAGATGGGGATGGAATGTAAGAGAGGGGGATTTAATAATGGAAAAATACTAGCTACACTGGCTGGAATATAAGGTGTTAGGGGCTTGATTTTTTACCATTAGATTATAATACAAGTCTCATTTCATCTTTATCTCCTTCTCCAAGCTCTCATGGCTTCTTTCTCTTTCTTTTTGTCTCTCTCTTTTTCTAGTCTTTCTCTCTCCTCGTCACTCTCTTTCTCTCTCTTCCTACAGTCTTTCTCTCTCTTCTCCACCCTCTCTCTCTCCTCTCCTTCTCCTTCTCCCTCTCCTGTCTCCTTCATGACAATACATCAACATCAAACTCACCATGCTCTTGTACATGTTGAATGCATATTCTTTGTCATTGATAATTTTAATACTTTACACAACTTGCATGTACACATCACCAACTCTTACAACCACCCTTTGGATGCGAGTTGCTTTTTTTTTCATCCTCATAATCCATTGTTTAAAGATTCATAGGACACAATAATATTTCAGGTTGCTACAACAAAATCACATGGGCATATTTTTTATCTATGAACATCAAAAGTTTACCAAGATTGATTTTCTCATCGCTTTTTCACTAGGAATATTGGCTGGTGCACAGATCGGATGATGTATACGTACGTAGTGAGCACCCGAAGGTCCCCAGGAACAAAGAACTCTACTTTTACATAAAAAACAAAGAAAAAAGTTTGCACGACATGAAGCAAGAGACTAATTGGGTACAATTTTTCCCCATGCCTTATGTGAGTGCTCCACAAAGCATATATTTGATATATTATTCATCTCCAAGCTCAAAAAATAGCCCAATTTACAATTAGCATGCTTTAGCTTTTATGTTTGCTTTTGTCCCACTAAAGAATTAAAGCTATTGGACACCCAAGGAGTCGAGCGGTACCCAAATACAATGTCCAATATAAATATTTAAATCGTGTGTCTATGGGTATACAAAAATAATAAATAAATATCAAGTGTTTCAATAAATAAGTGCGTCAAAATAAATATTAGTGCCATACCTAAGATGTGTGCCCATAAAAAATGATAATAATTTGAATACACGCTATCCTCTAGTGCTTCCCAACACCGCCGCTGCCTGCTCTACACATCAACTAAAGCATTCACAATTGTCAAAAAATAATAAAATTAAACCAATAAAAGTGAATACCTAGCAATCTTCAGCTACAAAATAAATAAATTGGTTAGAACTCAATCATAACCTTAATTTATTACAAGTGCACACTCTAAACTCATAAACGTCTATTAATTTAAATATGTATTTTGTGAAATCACTTGCTATGGAATCACCCACTTGCACATTAAATTAACAAGACACTCGAAAAGTACAGGCGTCCCCATCAACTTTTCACACAAGGAATCCACCTTGTGTATGAGCCCCGATAATAAATAAAATTTTACGGAATCCACCGCAAAACCTCACGGAATCTACCATGGAATATGCCTCCTGGCATCATACCCGTGGGATGGGATAGCAATTGTCCTCAATTGCTATTAGCTCAATGTGGAGCCAGCAGTGTGGGGTAAGCACTTAGGTCTCGAGTATGCATCTATTGGGCCTCTTCAATAGGATGATTTTTAAACTTAAACAAATATCTAGAATATCTACGGTTGTTCTAGTGGTCATAAAGTCAGTATCTAGAGTAGTTTCAGGCTCAAGGATTTCAGTTTCTTCTTCTAGCAAAGGAGGGCTTTCATATACAGGGTGTACGAGTAATTGTCCTCTAAAAGGTCTTAATAAACTGATATGAAAAGTGTTGTGGATTTTTCAGTGTTATGGTAATTCTAGTTTAAATGCATTGTCATTGATTTTGTGAATGATCTTTGCTTTTCAATTCGTAACCAAACATAATCATCAACTTTGAAACTCATAGCTTTTTATTTCTTGTTGGCTTGTTTTGTGTATGATTGCTGGGCTTTGGCAATCATATCTTTAACTTCATCAAAAATAGTAGCATGCATGTTAGCAATATCATTAGCAGCTTGAACTTTATTTGACAATGATGTAACAGGTGCAGACAATCTATATCCATAAATAATTTCAAATGGTGCTTTTTGTGTAGCTATATGTGGTGTGTTATTGTATGCAAACTGAAATAAATGTAAATGTGTATCCCATGTTTGTGGTTTTGAAATTGTATATGCACGCAAAAGATCTAAAATGGTACTGTTAGTAGCTTCTGTTTGGCCATTTGTTTAAGGATGAAATATAGATGAAAAATCAATCTTTGTTCCTAAGTTAGCAAACAAAGTAATCCAAAATTATTGCAGAATCTAGAATCACGATCAGAAATAATAACTTTTGGCAAACCATGACTAGTGAAAATAATTTTCAAGAACAATTGAGCAGCTTGAGATGTAGTTAATGTTTTCTTGTATGGAATGAAACAAGCTTGTTTATTAAACCTATCAATAATAGTCCAAATCATGTCATGATTAGCTTTAGTATTAGGTAAACCAATGATAAAATCCATTGAAATCTATTTCCATGGTCGTTCTGGAATCGGTAAAGGTATTAATAAACCATATTGTTTACCATGGTGTCTTTTAACTCTTTGAAAAATTAAGCATTCAGATACAAAGTTAGATACATCAGTTTCCATGTGTGGCCAATAAAAATCTTCAATCAGTGTACGCAAAGTAGAAATAATTCCTCTATGGCCTTGGTATGGGAAATAATGAATTCATGCAAAAAAATGATCGAAATGGAATAGTCACACATAATCTTTTTTCATAAAACATAAATCCATCAATGTAAGAGAATGAATCAATGGAAATCCAATTATTTGCAACTAGTTTATTCCAATCAGCTTGAAAAGTAGGGTCTTGGTCATAAGTGTCTTTCATAGGGAGAAGTGAGTCAAAAGATATCACAGAAATATTATGAATAGTCGGTCTTCTACTTAAAGCATCGACAACAACATTCTCTTTTTCGGGTTGATATTGTATGAGTGGATGAAAACTTTGAATAAAAGCAGCCCATTTAATGTGTCGGTCAGATATTTGTGGTTGACTAAGGAGATGTCTAATGCTTTGTTGGTTAGTTTTGATTATGAATTCAGATCCCATTAAATAATGTTTCCATTGACGTAAAGCTTGTACTATAGCTAGCAGTTCCTTATCATAGGTAGAATACTTAAGTTCAGAGGGTTTAAGTTTGCAGCTTGAGTAGGCTATGGAATGAGAATCTTGCATAAGAACTACTCCTATTCCAGATCCACTAGCATCAGTGACTACTAAGAAAAATGGTCTATTGAAGTCAGGTAATTGCAATACAAGAGCATGAGTTAAAGCATATTTCAGTAAATCAAAGGACTTTTGTTGACTTTCGGACCAATGATACACAATGCCTTTCTTTAATAGTTTTGTCAAAGATAATGCAAGCAATGAAAAATTTCTCACAAATTTTCTGTAAAAGATAGCAAGACCTAAGAAAGAACGTAATTCATGCACATCGGCCAATTCAAAATTCTTCTATCTTTTTAGGATCAACTTTAATACCTTCAAATGAAACAATATATCCTAGATATTCAATTTGTGTTTAAAAAAATTCACTCTTTTCTAGATTGGCATATAATTGATTCTCTTTTAATGATTTAAAAACCAAAGATAAATGTTCATAATGCTCGTTCTCATTCTTACTGAAAACCAATATGTCATCAAAGAAAATGACACAATGCTGATGCTTCAAAAATATGTGATTCATCATATGACTGAATGTGGCTAGTGCATTAGTTAAACCAAAAGGCATAACCAGGAATTCATAATGTCCAAATTGTGTTTTAAATGTAGTTTTGAATATATCAGATGTGTCCAATCTTACTTAATGGTATCCAGATTTAAGATCTATCTTGTTAAATATGACAGATCCTTGTAGCTTGTCCATAAAATCATCTACCCTAGGAATCGGATATCTATTCTTAACAGTGATTTTATTTAGGACACGATAAGCAATGCACATGCGATAGGTATTATTTTTCTTCTTCACTAATAAGATAGGTGCACCAAATGGAGAACTACTAGGTCTAATAAGTCCTCGTGTTAACAGTTCTTCAATTTGGGCTTGAATTTCTTTCTGTTCAATTTGGTTATGTCTATATGGTGCTTTACATGGTGGTTGTGATCCAGGAATTAGGTCTATCTTGTGATCTTCGAGACGTACATGTGATAAGTCAACAGCAAAACAATCTTGAAATTATGAAAGAAATTGTGCGTGCCTAGGATGCATCTGATTTTCTTTAGCTTCGATTTGATTCACCCATATTAAATAGGATTTGCTACTTTTTCGTAATGCACGTTTAGCCTGAGTATGACTAAGCAATTGAAAATTATCGAAAGTGTGCATACCATGCAATATGATTTGTTTTCCATTAGAATGAATTTTCATTGAATGCGTGAAATAATCTATATAAGGGTTGTACTGATGTCGCCAAGGTATTCCTAAGATAATGTCACTAGATTGCAAAGGCACAACTAAGAAATTTCTACGTTCAATATAATTACCAATTTTAATTTCTAAGTCATGCACCTCTTGTGTTCCATTGTATCTAGTGCTTAAGAATGCAACCTTGATGCGATAATGTGTAGAAACAATATGTAAATTCAATTCTTTGACCAATTTTGTAGAAATAAAGTCATGTGTGCTCCCATCATCATGTAAAACAGTCTTTTTTTTACCATGCACAAGACATTTCATTGTTAATAAAGAATTGAGATTTGACATACCTAGTAAAGTATGTGAAGTAGTATCAATGTCATCATCGTCTTCCGTGAAATCTGGCATCTCTTCATGTTCTTCATCTTTTGTCTCTCCCAAATAATTAATATGAACAGTTGGCTTTTTGGATTGACAATTGGCTGCTAAATGTCTAAGTTGATGACATTTGTAACAGACTATGGGTATGGCTTTAGATACATTATTGATAATAGCATGAAGTTTAGGAATGTTAAAATTTGGCTGAAGAGATGGCTTAGGGTTTGAATTTGTGTTTGATGGTAAAGCAGGTGGTCATGTCCAAGATTTACGGAATGAAGATGGAAGGAAACAACTTTGATTAGATCTTTGAAAATTTGAATTGAATTGTTTTGAACCAAAGTTACCATTAGTTTGAAAATGTTGTGGTCGCTTTTCTCGTTCTCGAATTTTGCCTTCAGTGTCATGGGCCAAGAAAATTGCATCTTCAAGAGTCGTTAGCTTAAACATGTTGACCTCTGCATAAAAATGTCCAAGTAAGCCAGACATAAAAGTTTATGGGTTGTCTCAGGTACATCTTCAAGCATTCGTAGTTGCAATAAAGCGTTCCAAAAATGCTTAGTATATTGTGAAATAGGCTCACGATCCCATTGTTTGATTGCTTTTTCGTGGAATTGGGGTGGAAGAAAAATCTGCAAAAATTTCTTTTGGAAAGTCTCCCAAGTAGTAGGACAATCGATGCTCTTGCTCTGCGGACAACAGTCCACCATAGGGATGCTCGGTCAACTAGATGATTAGTGACACACTTAATTTTATATTTCTCAGCATATTGTTCTTCATGGAAATAATCATCAAATTGACTGATAAAAGCAAGTACAATCTTTCCATCGTGTAACCCATTGAAAGTATGAAATTTGAATTTTCTTTTACTTATCTTTGTTTCTTTCTGAATAGATTGCGCTTTAAGTATTGCATCGATCGTATGTCGTATAAGATCTTCAGATTGTGATCCATCTTGGTCGGTGGTAGATCGTTGCAGATTGGCCAATTGAGCTTGCAAGGTTTGACGTGCTCTTCATTCCTTTTGAAGTTGCATCATAATCAAATCCAGTTTTTGCTCCATCGTTGGTTCGGGTAGGTCACCTTCAGCCATAAAATCTTCCATGGTTTGATCGGACATCCTACAAAATTCCAAAAGACCTCAGACACTCGAAATCTTATTAGCGGGATGAGCGTAGCTCAAAGTTGGGTTTACAAGGCTTATTTCTTTTTTTTAAAAAATAGCTTTTGTAGTATTTCTCCTTTACGGATGCGGAATTAGATATCACGGTTGTCTTCCACGAAAATAATCTTGCGTATATACTGCGTGTTGCAAACTGTTCGTTGGAATCTGGTTCTATCGGTCCACAGATGTAAACAGGGGCTTCCAGAGAGTTGAAGACAGGTTCGTGTTTAGCCGTGTAGGAATTGCCACTATGGAAAAGAGTTGAAATTGAAACTTGAGGCTTTAGAATTAAGCTTTGAATTTTAAAGCTTTAGAATTATAAATCTTATAGAAATTTTGTAATTTCGTAAGGACAAAAGGACATTATTGGTAGTTTTGGCGATGTGCAGTATATACTGTGGCCGTCGACGAAAAAATTGGGGACTTTAAGCTTTATAAAAGCTTTTTCTAAATCTTAATAAGCTTCTAATCCAAGCTTAATGAAGAATTGCTTATCTGAGAGCAGAGAAAAAAATGTCTTATTGAAGAAGCTTCCCGTGTGGTCCTCCGTCTGCAGAAGCAGATCCTTCGCGATCTAAGTGTGTAGCAGGGGATTCTTGACTGCCAAGAACACGCTGGTATTGATAGATTTTCACGAGATTGACTGTAGAGCTCGATTCTTCCAGGAGCTCCGTCTTCGTGCGAGATGGTAAGCAATTGAAAGCTCTCAATCTCAGCTTCACTCTGATACCACTGATGCATAGATCGGATGTTGTATGCGTATGTAGTGAGCGCCGGAAAATCCCCAAGAACAAAAGAACTCTACTTTTGCACAAAAAACAAGAAAGAAAGTTTGCACGACATGAAGCAAGAGACTAATTGGGTATAATTTTTTCCTATGCCTTGTATGAGCGCTCCACAAAGCATGTATTTAATATATTATTCATCTCCAAGCTCAAAAAATAGCTCAATTTACAATTAGCACGCTTTAGCTTTTGTGTTTGCTTTTGTCCCGCTAAAGAATTAAAGCTATTGGGCGCCCAAGGAGTCGGGCGGTATCCAAATATAATGTCCAATACAAATATTTAAATTGTACATCCATGCGCATACAAAAATAATAAATAAATATCAAGCGCTTCAATAAATAACCGCGTCAAAATAAATATTGACGCCATGCTTAAGATGCGCGTTCATAAAAAATGATAATAATTTGAATACAAGCTATCCTCCAGTGCTTCCCAACGCCACCATTGCCTGCTCTACACATCAACTGAAACATTCACAATTGTTAGAAAATAATAAAATTAAACCAGTAAAAGTGAATACCTAGCAGTCTTCAGTTACAAAATAAATAAATTGATTAGAACTCAATTCTAACCTTAATTTATAACGAGTGCGCACTCTAAACTTATAAACGTCTATTAATTTAAATATATATTTGTGGAATCACTGCTATTGAATCACCCACTTGCAAATTAAATTAACAAGACGCCCGAAAAGGACAGGCGTCTCCATTATCTTTTTGCACAAAGAATTCACCTTGTGTATGAGCCCCGGCAGCAATAAATAAAATTTTACAGAATCCATGGCAAAACCTCACAGAATCCACCGTGGAATATGTCTCCTGGCATCATTGGTATTTAAGAGTTTTTAAAGCACAAAAAACTCTAACAATATAAAAAATAAATTATTGCTAAAATTTTAGATGCCCAACTTTTTGTTGATGATTAACCATTGACTTTTGCTCATAAATTGTAAAGCTAGAATGAATCTTACAATCCTTGGTTGCTCATCAAGCCACTTATAAAGAAGCTCTCATAAAACAACCAATTCCTCAATTCACTCAAATTGTACTATGAAAGTTGCATTGAGGTGCTTCTGAGAACTTTCTTTTTCCCTACCTTCTCCATTGATTTGAGAAAAAAAGAACTTTTCCAAAGAGCCAAATGATGAGCAAGTATCATATGTACTATTTCAAAAGAGTAGAGAACACTAGATCTTCAAAATTTAGCAAGAGAAAAAGTCAAGATGTATTGGATAACTTTTTACTGCACCATTTTAAATGTAAAACTTACAATTTGAGTATTAATGTACTTATTGAGAAGAGTTCAAAATTCACTTTTTAGCTACTTTTTAGCTTATTGAGAAGACACCTTTAGAGGGATTAAACAAGCTTCCTTTCATCAATAGTATAGATGAAGCTTCAATATTATACAAAGGTAAAAAGAAAGATTGGTCTTACAAACAAAGATATGGATAGCTAATCATGTTAAACAATAAATTCAAGAGGGAAATTTCAACATTGACAAGAGGGTCATAACTAAGAAGTGAGTGATCTTAGAAATGATGGGTCAAGCATTGAAACATCTACTAAAGCAAGCCCCATTTGAAGTTTGTGTCTCTTTTGTAGTTGATGGTTCAATGACACGTAATGCGTTATACATCCAAGCTCCAAGGGTTGCTCCTAAAATAGGTCCTCCCATATAGATATAAAGAAACTTGAAGTTCCTAGCAACCAAAGCTGGTCCAAGCGACCTTGCTGGATTCATAGAAGCTCCACTTAAGGGCCTACACAAATCATGTAATTTTTAAATATTATTGTCATTATTTCATAATCGTATGATAATAAATTTGACTCATTTGTTGTGTATTGTGTTCAAAATGAGAGGAATCTAGTAAGTACAACACATCAATGTAGTAACACAAGAGGAATGCTTATCTAATCTAGTATGTGAAGATATGTAATCACAACTTATTTGTTAATTTTATTTGGCATCTTTCTTTGGTTACATGGCAAGTAAAGATGAGTGAAAATAGGACTTTATGAAGGTGCAACTAACCATTCATGCATAGATGAGTTGATAAGCAAGAGGGTTGTATATGTATATAAAATGCAACACGTATCTATGTAGTATGATGCTATAAAGGAATGTCTCTTTGTAAATACTATGTATTGGATTAAAAATGATTTAATAAACGAATTTTACACCTACCCAGCATAAACTCCATTTAAGGCAATCGTTGACCCAATTGCGATTCCTGCCATTGACCCTACCTAAATAAATGAGATTAAAGAGGTCCAAAGTTAGATATAGGCCCTTAGTCAATGTAAGAAAATAGATTGCAATTAGGGTAAACATGAGACTTCAAAAGCAATGAGTGTAGCTTTGGAAAGAGTATGGTATGAAACCACATTTTAATAACTAATTAACTCATTCACTCTAATAAAACAAAATTATTGACTTTTACTTTCATTTGGAGTTGCTATAATCTATATACTATAGCCACAACTATAGCAACATGGTGGGTCTCTTGTGTAGATTGTTAATCAAAGTATTCAATTGATATGATAGCAAATTCTATGTTTTTAATGTATGTTTAACTACCACCAAGTAGATTTGGTATTTTTTTGCATTTCTTATCACTTTATATCCACCATGTCGATATTAATACATTCACAAACTTCATCGCTAAAGAATAGGGAGCCCAATTTTAGACCTGAAATGATTGCGCCACGAGGGATGCAAGTTGTTTGAATACGGAGTCGAAAGTGCTAAGTGTGGCTACTAAAATGAGATATCTTAGCTTACGTACGGAGTTAAAGGAAAGAAGTTAATTAGATAAAAGCTGTCAAATTACTTTACACAGTAAGGACGCTCCACTAATTTAGACTCGCTGAAGATCAGAGGAGCTTGAAGTATACAAACAAAACAACTAAATCAGGGCCGTGTGCTTGACTTTCGATTTACTAATGGGAGGATAGTTAACTAAGTTTTGCCACTTGTGAAATAGAGGATATTTTAATCACAAAGTGAAGGAGATGGAAACGTTCCGTACCCCACGAGAGTCGGTAGCAACTCCTGAGATGACAAGCATGAGAACGCATGTGATAATGACCTCCACAACGAAAGATTGTAACTGACCGCCTCCTGGTTGGTTGACAGCCACTCCCAGTACCATCTCATCATCATGCATTATGAGGCGAAGCAAAACTGATGCAAAAAGAGAGCCTCCACATTGACCAAGCAAATAAACAGGGATCTGCATGATCATGGTGGCCACAAACAAGTGAATTGAACAAGGAAGTGAACGCATCGTAAGCCCATTACTGGGAACCATAAAAATCAGGTCAATGCATCAATAAATTAAAATAAAGAGAGACGAGTCCATTCAACCGTAATACTTTCGGCCCGAATCTTAATTCAGAGCTGCACTGAACTTGCCTGCAGCAGAGGGAACCTGCCTACGGAAGCGAAGCCAAGGGTGACTGCAGGATTGAAGTGCCCCCCCGAGACGTGACCAACTGTGTAGATCATGATCATGATGGCCACTCCAAAGCTTGTGGCAATGGCCACATGGGCTATGTCCCCCCCGTTCTTGTAATCAACGATTATGGATCCACACCCAGCGAACACCAAGAAGAACGTACCTAAGAACTCCGCTAGAACCTGCATTATGATTTATGCAGGCACGGTGCAACCACCATTGTGATTAGTAGATACCAATACCTAAATGCACACCTTAATTTGTGAGGCTGACCAAACTAGGGCCGCACATAAAACAACTCCATCAGGTAGCCAAACAGTTGATAGTCTCGCCATAAAATGTGATACAAAACTGATCAGGCTAATCAAAGCAAATAACGCACAAAACAATCTTTTTTCTTCAATGCCATGCTCGTGGCCACAATAAATCAATAGTTATTTTGAACTTTGAGGCATTGAAGCTTGGACTCGTGAGACATGGGCCATGGGATGGGAGTGGACTTAAGTCTTACATTAGGTGGTGCCACCCGTGCATGGTTGAGGCAGGTAATGATGATGCCCCTCGGCGAGGGACGGCCGGAAGGGGGGGGGGTGGGGGGAGGGGCGTCTGATAAGAATGAGAGAGAGAAGGGGGGTGGGGAGGTGGTCTGATCACGATGATGATGATGAAAACCATGGTTAAACAACTTTTACCTTTTGAATCAAGCCAGCGGGATGTGGAATCATATGGACAGTAGTGGGCTCATTATCGTCCATGCTGCTGCTGGTGTGGCGATGAAGATGGCTTTTCTTCTTCTTTTGCTTCATGCCCTTGGATATTTCAGCTGCCGACTGCTGGCGATGCTGCTGAGTGTGGTGGAGCTGGTCATCCTGGGAGAAGGAGTCATCCTGATCAGGAGAGAAGCTCTTGATCTGATCTACAGCAGGCATAGCATTCATGTTCATCACCATTTCCCCTTGGCGTGCCATATTGCCCAATATTGTTAATATGCAGCCGACGACGATGGCGTGTGCCAAATCGAAGAAGAAGAAGCAGCAACAGCAGCACCTCCCCCTCCACGTCCACCTGAAAGACGGCAGGGTCGTATGATGAATTTGCGCGCTAGCATGATTAAATACATATTATACCGTGCTGCTAATTATAATTACCCAGACGCCCCACCCTTTAATCTGGCATATCCCTTTTTTTTTGTTGGCCGGCATATAGCACTCTAACCCCACCTTGGTATTTGGCCTTTTGCCCCACATGCCATAGACCATCACCGTATGGGAATCTCCCTCCTCCCCCCCCCCCCCCAAACCCCGCGCCCCGGATAGATTCCTCTCTCATAAAGGCCTAAAATTGACGGGGTCCAGAGTATATCATGTGACAAATGATCTTTTTCAGACAGATGCCTTTTATTTGTCTAGATTGAGCCTAAAAGTAACTAAAAATCTAGGTGTGTTATACATAATATTAACTATGCGCTCCACACATAGATTCTATCAATGCTTTCTATTAGCATTAATAACAACTAGGCGCTCCGCGCCTAGACTTGCCTTGTCGCGACGGGCACGATTTTTGCGAGTGGGGGCAAGTGCTAGACGCGTGGCACTTGCCCCCGCCCCCGCGTTCTCTTTTTCTTCTTGTGGGGGAGGTGGGGGGCTACCACGTGGCACCCGTCCCCCACCTCTCCTTAACTAATAGTATAGATTAGGGCACTTTGTATATATATAAATATAAATAAATATAATGTGTGTGTGTGTGTGTGTGTGTGTGTGTAGTATAGAGAAAGTGTGTGTATGTGTATCTGCACGAATGTATACACATACACAAACAAAAAATATAAATTAATTATCAAAAGTAAATATATGAATAATTAAGTAGTAAGTAATTAAATAATATGAACCTAATTTATAGCATGTACTTGTAGAGATAGAGTTGATGAAGAGAGATCAAAGCAAATTAGTATCTAATCCCTAAATGAGAGAGAGAGAGAGAGAGAGAGAGAGAATATAAATGGATGATTATAAAAATGAATAGTTATATGTTTCAAGAGAGAGAAAAAGAAGTGTATATATGTATACGCATTCTTAAAATAAACAAACAAACAAATAATAAAAACCAATAAAAATTTAAAAAGTAAATAACTAGAGTAAAAATAAATTAAATTTAAATTAACAAGTACTTAGAGATTTAGGAAGAAAGAGAGAACAAACAAAATATTAAAAATAAATAACAATTTGTGTATTTTAAGAGAGATAAAGAAAGTATATAGAACTAAGAATAAATAATGATGTAATTTATTACAATTTTAGATTAACTAACTATGAATAAATTATTATTATTATTATTATAGAAAAAATATAAAAATAAGCAAAAATTATTACTTAACTTAGAATTAATAACTATTTAAAAGTTAAAGAGAGAGAACAAAATTATTAAAATAATGAATAACTTTTATATTTTAAGAAAGATAAAATGAAGCATATGAAATAATAATAATAATTACCTAAGTAATTAATAACTAATTAATTGAATAATTAAATAGTCTATTAACTAATCAATTAACTAATTTGAGAGAGAGAGAGAGAGAGAGAGAGAGAGAGGGAGGAAAAGAAGAAGAGAAAGTGAAATCTATTCCATAGCCTAAGAAAAGAGGAAAAGAAAGCGAGATGTGTCATGTAGCCCGAGTGATGAGAAGAAGAAGAAGAGCTACTTTTATGTGTGTGAGAGAAGAGAAGGGGCAAGGGTGCCATGAGTCACCCCCAAGAGTAGCCCATCAGGTTTTACATGGGGTGTAAGAGGTTGACACATGGCACCCCTTGCAAAATCTTTAAATGATATGTATAAAGGATACAAAACAACAAACATCTATAACCAAACATGACATATGATAGATGAAGTTGTTTAATTTATTTTAACGAGAAAAATTGCAAAAAAAACCATGTAGCCATCAAATCTCATTGGAATAAAGAGGCCAATATAGTCATTGCAGACTTGATTGAGGAGAAATTATTCAACTTATTGTACTAATTTTGGTATTGAAGTGATGGTAGTTGGGAGCAATCCCAATTTCAAAAAAGAAAAGGAGAGGAAAAAACTAGTGAAAGGATCAAGCACACGTGCATGATCAAAGACTACTTACTAGAGCTAAAGGTTGACTATTATCTTACCACATATTGCAAGCTATGGCCCTTACCACATATGGAGAGAGGGACACAAAAAAAATAATACTATTTGTAAAGAATAGCAATCTCCGTCTCAAATATAAACGTAAAATAAAATATAAAGTAAGTAACAAAAAGAAATGTAGCAAAAAATGTTGCTAATCATTAAGCAAGAGACCTCCAATAGTTGTATATCAAATTCATTGCATGAACCCTACCCTCACCTTTTAGAAACTACCTCCTTTTTTTACCCCCTCATCTCATTTCAAAGTTTATCATAAGGGTGAGCTCTAACCTCACCTTTTAGTAGCTCTCTCCTTTTAGAAACTACCTCCTTTTTTTACCCCCTCATCTCATTTCAAAGTTTATCATAGGGGTGAGCTCTAACCTCACCTTTTAGTAGCTCTCTCCTTTTTCTCCTCACCCAACATCAAAACTCATTGCATAAGAACCCACCTTTGTAAAAATGCATGACTTGCTTAAGGCTTGCTTTTCTAACTCAATGAATAAGGTGTTTTTACATGTTTTGGTGTCCTTTTGTGCTAAGTGATTGATTGGCCTAAAAGTGCCAAAATCTAGTGACATTTTCACATGGAAAAAGAGTATGTGTATGATAAGGGACTAGCAATATGCATCTAGGTTCAAATCCAATGGCAACTATTTGACCCACTTGACCTTCAAGTAGCCTTACACTTAACACTTTGATATACAACTTGCTTAGAGGTGCACAGTTCTCCTTTTCAAATCTATGTAACTTGTGAAAGCATTAGAAATCTTAACTCATAAAGCTTTGTATGTAGGATAGGATTATGCATTTGATATAAGGATAAAGCGTGAAACAGGGAAAATGATGAAGAAGATAATAAGCATGCTTGCATAGTGACAAATTATTGCACATATTTAAAATTTGCATTTCTTATTGTCAAGACAATTGCCAACTCTAGCCCTAAGCATCCAATTCATTTTGAGTCTCCAAACCTTCCTTGTCCCTTCTAATCATCCTTTTCTAGCCTACAAATTCCATTGCTTGTCAAACACAATTATTAAGTCTTGTGCTGACCATTGAATATACATATATGTCTTCCTCAAGGTTCAAACTACAATGAGAAGCAATGGGATCTTTGTTTGTCTTTTGATCATTTTCAAATAAATGAACCTATTGTTGACTATTAGATGTTTTGGGATACTCCATTGAATACCTAGTGTACTAGTAGAAACTTGACTTCCTCCATGCTTCTTTTTACATGCATGAACATTTTCTTTCTTTGCCTTCACAAAAAACATAATTAGAAATCCAACCCATGTATCATCATAGCTCTTGTTCATTCCTTCCATTAAGTGCTCATTGTATAGGCTAACTAGTTCGAATTGTTACACATTGAGATAACTCGATAGATATATATCCATCAATTGAAGTTTAAAAAGCCATGCTACACTATTCCTTTCAAAATACTTATTTGTACACATGAATTGCCTAATGTGTGTGCCAGGATGCTTTAAGGCTAAAAGTCATACTATTCACTTATGGGGGCTTTCACCTATTCTTAGTTTTCTTTCTTCTTCACATTCACAAGTAAGCTCCTTAGAAGGCAAACTATAATGTTCATGGGCATTAATAGAAAAAGATGCTAAATTTAGGCATCTCTATAAAAGTAGATGTGCATATACAAGAGGACGTTATCTTCATAATGTAACTTATAGTTGCTTATAAAGTGCACATGGATATAATTTTATTAGACTATCCACTTCTTGTCCACTTACATCTATTTTGTTAGAAAAGTGAGAGGAGATTTTGTGCCATCATTGATCAAAATCTGCAAGCACCTGTTTAAGTAAATCACATTCCTTGCTAGTCCATTTCATGGAGCGCAGCAAGCTACCACAAAGAAACATTGTGAAGGAAAGTGAAGTTGTCGTGCTACTACATAACAACTTCTAGCTTCTTCTTTTCCCCTACGAAACCTCCTTTAGATTTGCTTCTAATATCTCACTCTTGCTCATGCGGAGCCTAAGGTTTTGCTAGGGAGTTCAAGAAGCATGTGTATCTATGTGTATATCTACAAAAATTTGCATGTGTATGGGACATAAAGTCAGAGAATGTTACAATTCTAGTTTAGGCCTACAGATTATCATGGGTCCTCTCTCTCTCTCTCTCTCTCTCTCTCTCTCTCTCTCTCTCCCTAAATTCATAAATAATTAACTATAAATGACTATCTTTATAACATTGAAAGTTATACAAAATAATTTAAGGTACTCAAACTCTTCATTAATATTTAGTTTTCATCATCAAAGTTAAAACTAATCATTGT